>NC_137814.1:427500-485000 GCF_963921795.1 Nannobrachium achirus
GCCAAATTTTGCACAAACACTCCTTGCCTGCCAAACCACAACCTCCACCTATCATTTCTCACATGGCCCTCTTCTAGCGCCACCATGAGGCCGAATCTTGCAAAACACATTTTTGGACACTGCTCCTACAAATTTTGCCCTAAAATCACGCAGCGACCTGACGGTCACCGATTAGGGAGTCTTACTGGTACATCATATCTCGGTATGGTACATCATATGGTGATTATGAGTACATGTACTTAGTTACTTTACACCATGCTATTATACACCATATGGTGATTATGAGTACATGTACTTAGTTACTTTCCAGAGGACAGGGTTACTAGAGGAAACAGCAGATAAACTATTTGTTTGTCACGCAAGGCTCTCTGGCTTCATACCTGTGCTTTCATTAAGATCAACAGGTTGTCATGCTAGGCTAGCTTCATACCTGTGCTTTCATTAAGATCAACAGGTTGTCATGCTAGGCTAGCTTCATACCTGTGCTTTCATTAAGATCAACAGGTTGTCATGCTAGGCTAGCTTCATACCTGTGCTTTCATTAAGATCAACAGGTTGTCATGCTAGGCTAGCTTCATACCTGTGCTTTCATTAAGATCAACAGGTTGTCATGCTAGGCTAGCTTCATACCTGTGCTTTCATTAAGATCAACAGGTTGTCATGCTAGGCTAGCTTCATACCTGTGCTTTCATTAAGGTATTTCATACTTGTTCTGTCATGTGAACAGTGTGGCGTCAGTTGAGAAAAAGCTAAGGTATGGCAACATGACTGGTGTCTTGTACGTGCGTGAAGGCGCACCCTTAGCAACAGGCATGATACATTTATTTTAAGAAGAAGTACATAATTATAATATATAATTATATATACCTAAAATATCATTATAATACCTTGTTAAAGTGACCATTTTGTTAAATGTTGCATTTGTAGTTATTTTACTGTAATTTACCAACATAATAACCAGCACAGATAGACAAAGAGACATTCATGGATTTATATTTAGAACTACATTTTATCTTCCCCCCTGGACACAGGGTATGGCAGCTGCATACCCCTGCCATACCCACTTGACGCCCCTGTGTCACGCTAGCTATGATACAAACAGGTTTTCTGTGTTGACGAGAAAGACGCAAGCGTAGGTGTGTTGATGCCTGTGTTGTCAAGGAAACAGACTTTATCTGATGACAGATTTATGAATAAAGGAATGCAGACTCAGAGTCTCAACTGGTTTGATGCCAGGGTTTCTAATCTGTGATCACATTTAGACTGTGGACTCTAGACTGATCTAATCTGTGATCACATTTAGACTGTGGACTCTAGACTGATCTAATCTGTGATCACATTTAGACTGTGGACTCTAGACTGATCTAATCTGTGATCACATTTAGACTGTGGACTCTAGACTGATCTAATCTGTGATCACCTTTAGACTGTGGACTCTAGACTGATCTAATCTGTGATCACATTTAGACTGTGGACTCTAGACTGATCTAATCTGTGATCACCTTTAGACTGTGGACTCTAGACTGATCTAATCTGTGATCACATTTAGACTGTGGACTCTAGACTGATCTAATCTGTGATCACATTTAGACTGTGGACTCTAGACTGATCTAATCTGTGATCACATTTAGACTGTGGACTCTAGACTGATCTAATCTGTGATCACATTTAGACTGTGGACTCTAGACTGATCTAATCTGTGATCACATTTAGACTGTGGACTCTAGACTGATCTAATCTGTGATCACCTTTAGACTGTGGACTCTAGACTGATCTAATCTGTGATCACATTTAGACTGTGGACTCTAGACTGATCTAATCTGTGATCACATTTAGACTGTGGACTCTAGACTGATCTAATCTGTGATCACATTTAGACTGTGGACTCTAGACTGATCTAATCTGTGATCACATTTAGACTGTGGACTCTAGACTGATCTAATCTGTGATCACCTTTAGACTGTGGACTCTAGACTGATCTAATCTGTGATCACATTTAGACTGTGGACTCTAGACTGATCTAATCTGTGATCACCTTTAGACTGTGGACTCTAGACTGATCTAATCTGTGATCACATTTAGACTGTGGACTCTAGACTGATCTAATCTGTGATCACATTTAGACTGTGGACTCTAGACTGATCTAATCTGTGATCACCTTTAGACTGTGGACTCTAGACTGATCTAATCTGTGATCACCTTTAGACTGTGGACTCTAGACTGATCTAATCTGTGATCACATTTAGACTGTGGACTCTAGACTGATCTAATCTGTGATCACCTTCAGACTGTGGACTCTAGACTGATCTAATCTGTGATCACATTTAGACTGTGGACTCTAGACTGATCTAATCTGTGATCACATTTAGACTGTGGACTCTAGACTGATCTAATCTGTGATCACCTTCAGACTGTGGACTCTAGACTGATCTAATCTGTGATCACATTTAGACTGTGGACTCTAGACTGATCTAATCTGTGATCACCTTTAGACTGTGGACTCTAGACTGATCTAATCTGTGATCACATTTAGACTGTGGACTCTAGACTGATCTAATCTGTGATCACATTTAGACTGTGGACTCTAGACTGATCTAATCTGTGATCACCTTTAGACTGTGGACTCTAGACTGATCTAATCTGTGATCACCTTTAGACTGTGGACTCTAGACTGATCTAATCTGTGATCACCTTTAGACTGTGGACTCTAGACTGATCTAATCTGTGATCACCTTTAGACTGTGGACTCTAGACTGATCTAATCTGTGATCACCTTTAGACTGTGGACTCTAGACTGATCTAATCTGTGATCACCTTTAGACTGTGGACTCTAGACTGATCTAATCTGTGATCACATTTAGACTGTGGACTCTAGACTGATCTAATCTGTGATCACCTTTAGACTGTGGACTCTAGACTGATCTAATCTGTGATCACCTTTAGACTGGAGGAATAATACAGTAAAATAAAAACCAGTAAGACTCCCTAATCGGGAGATAAGCGACCGTCAGGTCGCAGCGTGACTTGAGAGCAAAATGTGTCCAAAAAAGTGTTGAAAAAAAAAATCGGCCTGATGGTGGCGCTATATGGGAGAGATCCATGTTGATGACATGAGTGTAGACATATTGTGTACCGATTTGCGTGATTTTAGGTCAAAATC
Organism: Nannobrachium achirus; assembly: GCF_963921795.1. NCBI lineage: Eukaryota > Metazoa > Chordata > Actinopteri > Myctophiformes > Myctophidae > Nannobrachium > Nannobrachium achirus. The sequence goes on from NC_137814.1 coordinate 430,661, forward strand.
TGTAGGAGCAGTGTCCAAAAATGTGTTTGGAAAAAAAAGAAATGTCCTGATGGTGGCGCTATATGGGACAGATCCATGTTGAAGACATGAGTGTAGAGCAAGTGTGTACCGATTCGCGTGATTTTAGGTCAAAATTTGTAGGAGCAGAGTCCAAAAATGTTTTTTGCAAGAATCGGCCTCATGGTGGCACTAGAAGAGGGTCATGTGAGAATTGATGGGTGGAGGTTGTGGTTTGGCAGGCAAGGAGTGTGTGTGCAAAATTTGGCATGGATTGGGGCAACGGTTGCGGAGATATTAGCAGGGCAAAAGTGTGACGAGTGACAGACAGACTGACGGACAGCTGGTTGAGGTTTTGATAGTAACTGCGACCTGACGGTCGCAGAAATAATTATTAAGTGTGCCTGCCATGCAATGGCAAAACACTTATTGTAATCCGCCATACTTAATTAATTAATTAATGATAATGATCCCACAAATTTGGAGCCGTAATAACTGACGCACAATTTACGCCACCACCGCAATATATACATCAAAACGTGCGGCTCGGCCGGGAATGGTGTGCTATTACTTTTCTAAGAGAAAAGTTGTATCGTTTAATTGATATTAATTTATTAGTGAATTAATTTTACCCATTGACTTATAATGGGAATCGCCAAAACTCACATTCAATATTTTTTTTCTCGCAAACCATAGGGGCTACAGTTTCAAAACTTGGAGAGGAGATTTATAATGATATCAAGGATTAAATAAAAAATAATTTCGTCAGTTGGCCTCATGGTGGCGCTATAACAGTCCACTTTACCTTTCGGCCTGTAACTCTTGAACCGTGGGTCGGAAAATTAAAATTCATTTTTCCCTGGATTCCTTGGGTCATGACGCATCTCCTCATATAGGCCACGCCCATTTGCGTCAGGATAGATTTTCCGCCATTTTGAATTTTCTTCAAAACACACTTTTTGCTCCTTTTCCTACATATTTTCTCCAAATGTCACAAAAATCGATACACACGATCTATGGACTCATGCGATAAACATATTTAAACGATATTTTGATAGTCCATACCGTTCTTCCGTAACAGGGTTCCAAAGTTAGCGGGAGGAGCCCGTTTTGTAAGAAGTAGCCATAAATCACAAACGAAACATCCAGTCAACACCAAATTTTAACCACAAGTGGGGGGCGCTATACTGAACATATACCCAAAAGCATTTCCACTTCGACCCATAGGGGGCACCAAAAACGCGCAAAACGTAACCGCTAATGCTAATGCTAACAAATGCTAATGCTAACAAATGCTAATGCTAACACATGCTAATGCTAACAAATGCTAATGCTAACAAATATGCTAATGTTAACACATACAAGGTTGCACACACTTAGCGAGCTGCAGGCACACTTAAAATTTCTTAGAAATTTTCTTTTCTAGTTAAGTGTGCCTGCTTTTTCTCAAAAAATGTTTTTCTCAAAATTGTTTTCTCAAAATTATTTTTTTCTCAACATTTTTTTTTCTCACATTTTTTTTTCTCAAGATTTTTTTTTCTCACAATTTTTTTTTCAAAATTTCTTTTTCTCAAAAAAGTTTTTTTCTCAATTTTTTTTTCTCACAAAACAATTTTTTCTCAAAAAACTGTCGTTAAAGTGCGACCTGTGATAACGGCCAAAAATGCTCCAAAACGCCACTAATTAGTCGAAATGGCTGACTTCCTGTTTGGTTTCTGATTGGCTGCTGGCCTTGTGACGTGGGTAGAGCTGCGAGGGCCCGGTCATCGCTGCTTGCAGCTTTAATTCATTAATCGTCCATGACCTTAATTGGGGCCTATTTCGCCAAACAGGAAGTGCCCCTCACCAAACAGGAAGTGACCCTTGATCTCGTGAACCGTTTGTCATACAGACACGCGGGTTGCGTCAAATGAAATAACGCTAATGCTAACACCAACCGCTACACAAGGTTGCACAGACTTAGCGAGCTGCAGGCACACTTAAAATTTCTTAGAAATTTTCTCTTCTAGTTTAGAATATTATTAAGTGTGCCTGCCATGCAATGGCAAAACACTTATTGTACTCCCCCATACTTAATTAATTAATAATGATCCCACAAATTTGGAGCCGTAATAACTGCCGCACGATTTACGCCACCACCGCAATATATACATCAAAACGTGCGACTCGGCCGGGAATGGTGTGCTATTACTTTTCTTTCCGATCCGCGTTACCATTGCGACGTAATTCGCAAAAAACGACGCCCAAAAACTCCATTGACTTTGAATGGGGGACTCCGAAAAAAACCCAGAAACTTTGGCGCCACATAACTCTGCCATACTTTTGCCTAGCAACGTGATTTAAACTTTAAAATGCACACACAACTTTGGTCTTTTTCCAGCCAATAGGGATGAGCTGTAATTGATTAAGCCCCGCCCCCTCTATAACAGGAAGTGCCCTTCACCAAACAGGAAGTGCCTCTATAACTCATGAACCGTTTGTCGTACAGACTCGCGGCTGGTGTCATAATTTTTTTTTTCTCAATTTTTTTTTTTCTCAAAAAATTTTTTTTTTCTCAAATTTTTTTTTTCTCAAATTTTTTTTTTCTCTAAAATTTTTTTTTCTCAAAAATTTTTTTTTCTCAAAATTTTTTTTTTCTCAAAAATTTTTTTTTCTCAAAAATGTTTTTCTTTATTTTTTTTTCTCCAAAATTTTTTTTCTCAAAATTTTTTTTCTCAATTTTTTTTCTCAAAAATGTTTTTTTCTCAATTTTTTTTTCTCCAAAATTTTTTTTTGAGAAAAAACAGGAAGTGCCCCTCACCAAACAGGAAGTGACCCTTTTTCTCGTGAACCGTTTGTCGTACAGACATGTGGGTGTCATATGAAGAACAGTAATGTTAAAGCTTATGCAAAAAATGCTAATGTTAAAAAATATAACGCTAATGCTAACACCAACCGCTACACAAGGTTGCACAGACTTAGCGAGCTGCAGGCACACTTAAAATTTCTTAGAAATTTTCTTTTCTAGTTGGACATATTGCTGTCGCCTCACTTGGGTTCGATTCCCACTGGGGGACGCTGTGGGCACTGGGGGCGTGTTCCTCCCTCCGCATCATCAGTGCCTACACGGTTGGGTTGGCGAAAGGGCCTTTCTGTGTGGAGTTTGCATGTTCTCCCCGAGGCTCTTTGGTTTCTGCCAAACAGGTTCTAACAAGACAGAGTAAAGAAAAGACAGATACATATCTCTCTACCACGTGCTATACGCGCACACACACACACACACACACACACACACACACACACACACACACACACACACACACACACACACACACACACACGCACGCACGCACAATCCAGTGATGCTAACAGCCCTGCTAACCACAACAACAAACTTTTGGTCATTTTATCGTCTAATCAGGCTTTTGTGAAAAACACCCTGGACAGATTTTAAGTTGCATGATTCAGTATTGGAGCTGGCCGTGTTTTTTCGATAACTGTTTTGGGAAATGGAAAAAATGTAATACAATAAAAAATGAAATGAGACGTATCTCTGAGCACAGGATGGAGAAAACGAGCCACGGACTCTGATTGGTCCGTGTGGGCAGGGGAGGACGACCCATGTTGTCCCATGTAGAATTCAGGGACGTGCTGGCCATTGGGAGAAGTGGGACAACTCCCCAACGGCCGGTTCATTCTCGGCCGGTCCAGGCCGGCCATTAGGAAAAAATTAAACTGTTTGCACAAAAGTAAAAATGTAACTCTTTGCACAAAAGCTAAATGTTTAAAACAGCAGATCTACAAGCACACAACGTCTCGCGGTGCGAGGCGTTGTGTGCTTGTAGATCGGCTGTTTTCACTAGTTTAAATCATTTTTTAAATGATAAATACAAAACAAACGGTTTTCCACCCAACAACAACGAAATATAGGCCTAATTCATGTAATTGGCCCACTGGCTTGTCACTTGTCATGATCTGAAATGGCAAATCTTTGAGTAGCAGCAGCGCTATAGAGAGAGATCTCTCTCTATAGCGCGCAATGAGGGCCTCTCCAACTCTATTTCCCGGGCTGAATCAGGGGCCCAGCACGTCCCTGGTAGAATTAACTCTTCATATCAGTTAATATGCAACAGATTTGATCATAAATATAAATACAGATGATAAACATATGAATATGAATACAGATCATTTACTGAAGGAGAAGATAATCAAAAAGGTGCAGACCAACTGGCTGTAAATGTTAAAGAAAAATACATGCACATAAACGATCATACTAATAGTCTGTTACATGAACATCTATTTTACCTACAAAGGCAGAGTGCAGAAACTACGTTAACAAATTTCACTAAAAAATGGGTTTAAAAGTGTTACAACTGATCAGCCAAATGAGATATATAAGTGGCATACAAGTGATATTAAACTGATTGTATATCTGTTCTTGAGCTAAATGTTCATCCCCCAATATCATGAAGGCTAATTTGACCTTTGGGCGACACAAATAAGTCGGTGTGTCCGAAAACGTAGTTACTGCACTCTGCCTTTGTAGGGCAGTATAAATATCCTACATTGATTATAAAAAACATTGGCATACTTGTCATTTCCATCATTGGAATCAGACATTTCCCTATACTTTTTTGGGGCTTTTATACTACTTTTTATTTCACTAAATACTTCCTCATTCTCACAGTGAATAGGCAGTTTAAGCAGGCAGTTTAAGCAGACCGTTTCTACAACCGCGACGTGAGGCGGGACTACGGCTGCTATGACGTAATCGCCGTATAGCGGCGTTGTAGCCGCTACGTGGAAAGCTAGCCTCTGCCGTTGTAGGGACGGCTGCAGGTTGATCTATCGTGCGCTGAGCATTTCCGGTTACCGTTGTCATCTGCCGTTGCCGTAGCGTTGCTTAAAGTCGCTATTATCTGGATGACTTCTACTTGAGTTATTATTGTTTTATTGTGGGCTCGTCTGAAAGACGAGACCAGTTTGTTCTAACACATCTTTATACGGTAGGTCAAGTTTATTCTCCTCTAAAAAATCGGAACCCGGGACCCCGATTTGCCAGGCCGTATAGCCTACGACAGTACAAAGGCAGGGCCGTTAGCCAATGAGGAGCAGCGTTTTTGATCACCACCACTACGCTGAAAGCATATGTTATTTTTACTGATTCTGCTCAAAAGACTGACTGACATCACAACGAGGAGACCTGCTCCAAAAATATGGTGAAGCACCTTTCTGCTTCTACGGACCGACGGCTTGGAATAAACTCCCAGTCTACCTCAGACAGGCAGCCTCTGTGGATAGCTTTAAAGCAAGGCTCGAGACTGTGCTTTAAAGATTACTTCACTCCCTTTTTTTTGCTATTATTTGAATGCCTTATTGTTACATTACTTTTTCTGTGAAGCATGTGTGCTTTTTTTCTTGTTCTGCAAAGCGCTTTGAGCTGCATTTCATGCCATGAAAGGTGCTAAACAAATAACGTTCATTATTATTATTATTATCCTCATTACAATGAATGCTCATACAATCTGTTTCACATGATTGCTTCTTTTACAGTTCAACTCTCCACAAACTGCTGCTACAGTTTATATATTTATTATATTTTACAGTTCAACTCTCAAACTGCTGCTACAGTTTATATATTTATTATATTTTACAGTTCAACTCTCAAACTGCTGCTACAGTTTATATATTTATTATATTTTACAGTTCAACTCTCAAACTGCTGCTACAGTTTTTATATTTATTATATTTTACAGTTCAACTCTCTACAATCTGCTGCTACAGTTTCTTCCCCTCTGAATGGGTCCTCATATGTCTCTTCAGGTCGCCTGTCTGACCGCAGCCTTTTCCACAAACCGTACAAGTAAAGGGTTTCTCTCCTGTATGAGTCCTCATGTGTATTTTCAGATCACTCATCTGGCCACAGCCTTTTCCACAGACCGTACAAGTAAAGGGCTTCTCTCCCGTGTGCGTCCGCATGTGTCGTTTCAGATCCCCGCTCTGACCGTAGCCTTTGCCACACACCGTGCATCTAAAGGGCTTCTCCACCGTATGACTCATCATGTGTGTCTTCAGGTGACCCATGTGGGAACAGCCTTTGCCACAAAGCGCACAGCTAAAGGGTCTTTCCCCGGTATGCGTCCTCATGTGTGATTTCAGGTGACCGATCTGACCACAGCCTTTCCCACACACCGTGCAGGTAAAGGGTTTCTCCCCGGTGTGAGTCCTCATGTGTGTCTTCAGGTTACCCATGTGCGTGCAGCCTTTCCCACAAACCGTACAAGTAAAGGGTTTTTCCCCCGTGTGCGTCCTGGTGTGGGTTTTCAGGTCGCGCTTCTGACCAAAACCTTTGCCACAGACCGTACAACTAAAAGGTTTTTCCCCGGTGTGAACCTGCATGTGTTTCTTCAGATCCCCCTTGTGGTTCCAGCCTTTACCACACACCGTGCATCTAAAGGGCTTCTCCACCGTATGACTCATCATGTGTTTCTTCAGATCCCCCTTGTGGTTCCAGCCTTTGCCACAGGCCGCGCAGCAGAAGGGTTTACCCGCCTCGGCGTCAGACGGAGGACGGTGCGAGGAGAGGACGCAGTCAGCCTCCTCCTCCTCAGACTCCTGGCTGTCAGAGGAGAGGATCTGCTCTGATGAAACCCAGTTCTTTATGTAAGCCTGGGTTTTCATGTGTTCTGTTGATGTTCCAGCCTGAGGCTCCGTGTCTCCCTTATCCTCGTCGTCTTCACGTTTCACCGCCAGAGACGACAGCGACATCGTTGACCCTTCGGCCTCCTCTGGTCTCTGAAGAGGTTCCTCCTCCTGCTCCTCTTTGACCTGAGGAGGCTCTGCTTCTTCTGGAAGCTCCTGGTTCCTCTGTGGTCCTTCCAGAACCTCCTGGTACTTCTGTGGTTCCTCCAGGACCTCCTGGTTCCTCTGTGGTCCTTCTAGGACCTTCAGAACCTTCTGATCCAGACTGGAGCTCCTCTGGTTCCTCAGTGGTTCCTGCTGGTTCAGACTGGAGCTCCTCTCCTGAAGCTCAGAGGAGACTCTGAGGTCCAGGACGTCTAGGAGTAAAGAGAACAGATACAAATACAATGAGACACAAACAACACATAAAGGTTATGTTTGTTTCTTCTCTCCTGTAGACGAAAGAAGTATTTGTATAATTATTATATCCTAATGAATCAAATGCAGGCGTTTCCCGACTGCAGTTTGCTTTCCAGTTGCCCGTGTTTGAGTGAGGACTTTGAGAAACCGTCTTTAGTTGGCTGTAAACACAGCGTTGTGACTATTTAACTCAGGGCTGGGAAACTGTAGGCTCAGGTTGCAACACTGGCTTGAAGGCATTTAAATTATGTCCCCTCACATCTGAATGCAAATTACCTCATACATACTGTAATTCTACATTCATTCAAACTCTGAACTCTGATGGGGGGGGCTGGAAGATGGGTGGGTTATTAAAACTGTGATGATATTTGAATGTTTTTGCTTGCTATTTGCTTTGTCCATGAATTGAATACCATGATCATTACAATGTCCTGATATAAAAGAACTAACCCTAACCTAGCCTGGTTAATAAACCATACTGCACAACACCACCCCCTGTTGGTAGTGGTGTGTGATAGAGTCTGACGCTTGCAGTCAGGCTAACCCTAACCCTCTTCCAAAGAAGATTTTTTTCCATAAATGTTTTAATCTTTTTTAAATATATTTGTATTGTATTTAATTTTTTCAATTTTCTCAAATAATTATTACAAATACATGAAAAACGTTAAGGATAAAACACGGCCTGCTCACGTATTAGGAGGGTAGTATGAGTCACCAGAAAAAATAATGGGTGTTTTTTAATGAATCTATCATCTTATATATACATTCCTCTAAGAGCCGCATCCCACTTCCAAGCCTATTCACGCCCACTTCACATCCACTTCAACTCATAGGTAGTTATCAGAACGCTACGCCGGCCTCTCCTCTAGGTCATCGCGTTGCGTCTATAGGAGTAAATATTCGTCGAAAACAAATCCCTGAGGTACAGGGTGGCCACGATCTGATGGTTTTTTTGAGAAAAAAAAGTTTTTTGAGAAAAAAAAGTTTTTTGAGAAAAAAAAGTTTTTTGAGAAAAAAAATGTTTTTGAGGAAAAAAAAATTTGAGAAAAAAAAATTGAGAAAAAAAATTTGCGAAAATTTTTTTTTAGAGAAAAACATTTTTTTGAGAAAAAAGTTTTTTGAGAAAAAAAAATTTGAGAAAAAAAAATTTTAGAGAAAAAGAAATTTGAGATTTTTTTTTTTTTGAGAAAATAAAAATTCTCAAAAAAAAATTTTAGAGAAAAAAAAATTTGAGAAAAAAAAATTTTGAGAAAAAAAAATTGGAAAAAAAATAAATAATAATAATAAATAAAACGTATTGGTGATGCGCTGACGTGGTGTATACGGATGTTACTGCGATTGAGGTGAAAGAGAAAAGTGGAAAGTTGTGAGCTAACTATTAGCTATCTTTGTGTGTGTGTGTGTGTGTGTGTGTGTGTGTGTGTGTGTGTGTGTGTGTGTGTTCTGGCTACGCCCCCCTCGGTTGAAATTGGATCCGCCGGTCCCATAGCTGGGAATACGAGCCAATGGACGGCGGTCACCATGGCAACGGAGGGCCAATGATAGAGTTATGGGCGGTTTTATTCCCTACGCTCTACCGACATCTGCTCTAGCTATGAGTTGAAGTGGAGGCGAAATGGGCGTGTATGGGCTTGGAAGTGGGATCGGCTCTAAGAAAAATGTAATAGTAGATACCGCCCATAACTCTATGCCGTCCGCTGATTCGCTAGCCGTTGCCATGGTGCCAGCCTATAGAATAAACCTTCCGCCTTAATGCAGCTTACAGCAAAAAAGGACCTATTTAATTTAGTTGCCTTTTGGGGGGGCACCCAATACGACAGATCCGTATATGTTACAGTATGTTTGGGTAACTCAGGACGTTCATTGTAAGAGCGCTTGTTTCGTTCACCACACACTAATCACCACCAGATGGCGACGACAGCCCATAGACAGCCATTCACTAGTGCAGGCGCTGACGTCACTCGTTTGCGACTCCCTTTCTTTATTTACTAGCCTAGCTGGGCGGTGTTTAGCCATTAGCTTAGCCATTAGCTTAGCCATTAGCTTACTATGAGCGTTTATCTTGGGCTTGCCCAGGCCTTACGGCCTGGGCATAAATATAACGATTGCATTCACCACGGCTTCGTAACTCGCGCGGCGCGCGGCCCTGGCCAAGGTCCGCTGGCCTTCGCGCCGCTTGCAATGTCGTGGACAATCGATGGGCTCCGCCTGGAGGACGTTGTTGTGGGCGACCGCTTGTTCCGCCCCGTGCGGCACCGCGAGTGCTCCGTTTCTCGGCCGTCCTGTTTCTCTAACATCCGGTGACATATACACCACGTCATGGCATCACCAATACTTTTTTCCTTTTTTTTTTTTTCAAAAACATTTTTTTCTCAAAAAACATTTTCTTTCTCAAAATACTTTTTTTTTCTCAAAAAACTTTTTTTTCCCCAAAACTTTTTTTCTCAAAAAACTTTTTTTTTCTCAAAAAACTTTTTTTTTCTCAAAAAACTTTTTTTTTCTCAAAAAACTTTTTTTTTCTCAAAAAACTTTTTTTTTCTCAAAAAACTTTTTTTCCCCCCAAAAAATATTTTTTTCAAAACTTTTTTTTTTACCCATATTTGGCCATTACACACACCACACTGCCGCAACATGGCGGTGAGGGCCGCACAGCGGCCTGAACTCTAGACTTTTGAGGCCCGAAGGGCCGCAAACTTCTAGTGGTTAAAATGGAGTTTGAAGTTACAATGGGTGTGTAGAGGCCCTGGGCATGGAGGGCCTGGTAACATTTACATCAAATATCTAAATATTGAATGAAGAAAATTAAAAACTGTTCAGGGTGTTCATACAAGCCTGATTAGGCCTCCCCTAGTGGCGAGAAAAAGAACCTCTGGGAACTCAGATTGGATTAGGCCATACCATGACAAAACGTTTATTTTTATTTTTATTTTTTTTGTGGAATAGTGGAATATCCCTTTAAGAGTGCGGTCACTAACAAACAATCAGACAATGTGTGAACTGTATTTCATCTAATGTAGACTGTAGAAAAGTCACCTTCAGACAGCTGCTACCCGTGACTTGTAAATAGACTAGGCCCCCATGCTCCCCCCACCTTTTTTTCTGCCTTTGTATTTGATGTTATGCTTATGAAACTGATATTATCCTAGATAAGGTACTATGTTCTATCCGTCTGTCTTTCAATGTTATATGAGATACTTAAAGTGTGGTTCCTGTGGAAATAAGCCTCGGCTTTCTAGGATCTCCTTTTAGTTGACCTTGTACCAGTGATTTGTACCGTCATGAAACTGTACTTTTTTCTATTGCAAACTTCTAATAAATTCTTCAGTCAATCAATCAATCAATCACATGATTTCCTGCAAATGCAATCTCCAGTGTGTAGGAACAAACTTCCAGACCATCTGCACACGTATTACAGACAGGGTGTCTGCACATTTCCTAGCTCTGGTCCATAGCGTTAGTAGCCCTGAATACATGACTCTCATATACATGAGAGTCATGCTGTGCCCTTAACATGAGGACCAGTGTGGAATCGAGCCCTCAACGGTTTGAGCTAGGAACGTCAGATTTCAAAAATAAAGTCAACTCTGCTAACGATTTGACGCCGTGCAACGTTCATTGCACGCCGCTGCCGGATTGTTGAATAAAAAGCATTTTTGTCCGAAATTATTTTGCTTAACATAGGACTTCCGCCTCTAGTGGACAGTCGCGTCATCGCATCATCTCCGTTCACTACAATGATCAACCGGAGATGACGCGACTGTCCACTAGGGGTGGAAGTCCTATGTTAAGCAAAATAATTTCGGACAAAAATGCTTTTTATTCAACAATCCGGCAGCGGCGTGTAATGAACGTTGCACGGCGTCAAATCGTTAGCAGAGTTGGCTTGGGTAAGCACTTTATTTTTGAAATCTGACGTTCCTAGCTCAAACCGTTGAGGGCTCGATTCCCCACTGGTCCTCATGTTAAGGGCACAGCATGACTCTCATGTATATGAGAGTCATGTATTCAGGGCTATAGCGTTAGTGGAGTTCTCCCTAACGCTATGTTCCTCTACCGCCGTATTCCTTGGCAAAACCGGAAAACCCCGCCGTCTGGTCCGAAAATAACGAAAACTGTTTCGCCCCTCATCAAACCAAAGGTATCAGTGGACAGTTGAAAGCTTACTCTACTTAGTGGACGAGGTCTGAGCCCCCCACCACACGATTAAAATACATTTCTAGGGCAAAATTAAAAATATTCTACCGGATGGAGACTCCATTTCTTCTTGTTTTTCACTATTTGTCGTCGCTATCAAGGTGCCAACTCACTACTGCCGCGCAGGTCAGAGGACCGAATTACACTGAGCATTAGTCTCACTGGGTGTTATTCAACCCTGCGACGTTGGAAGCGCTGTTTCGTAAAAACCTGGAAGAGCGTCTCCATCCGGTGGAATATTTTTCATTTTGCCCTAGAAATGTATTTTAATCGTGTGGTGGGGGGGTCAGACCTCGTCCACTAAGTAGAGTAAGCTTTCAACTGTCCACTGATACCTTTGGTTTGATGAGGGGCGAAACAGTTGTTGTTATTTTTGGACCAGACGGCGGGGTGTTCCGGTTTTGCCAAGGAATACGGAGGTAGAGGAACATAGCGTTAGGGAGAACTCCACTAACGCTATGGACCAGAGCTACACATTTCCCAAGAACAAATTCAATACTTTTTAAGGCTTTTTAAGACCTCTAAAAACACTAATGTATTACCATTACCGCGGCAAAAATGTTAAAAACGTTTACTATTATTTTGCATTGTTTATTGAATTGCATTGGATACATACATGTAAACAAGTAATATGATGCCATTCGGCATAATCTGTACTTAGTCTGCTCTTTTTCCCCCTCTACACAGGTTCAGGTTCAGGTTTATTGTCACACGCATATCCATACAGGTACAGACATACAATGAAATGCTTGTGCCAGGAGCACTCTCTCTTCAGAACATCACCATCTCTTCAGGGAACACCAAACCTCTTTGCCGAAAATAGCAGATCTACAAGCTCGCAGCGCAAGGCGTTGTGAGCTTGTAGATCTGCTATTTTTGGCTAAAATGATCAGAATATGGATGCTAGGTTTCAAGTGGTTAATATAAAAAAGGCGAGAAAAAAAAAGTTTCTATCACACAAAGATTTGGAGGACCCCCTGTAGTAACTCTGAGGACCCCCTAGGGGTCCTGGACCCCCTGTTGAAGACCCCTGTCCTAAAGGCAGTGAAAAGAGTCTATTATCAGATTGTACAGATAATTATGATTAAATCAGGTAATAAATGATAATATTAAATTAAATCTAACTTACTGTCTGCAGCAGCATGTTGCTCTCCCACCACTGACGTCATGGTGTTGATGATATGTCATTAATTAATGTTAATATTAATTAATATCTGATATCTAATATCTTTAGAGACATTCTTTGTTTCCACCATGAAGAAAAAAAAACTACAAACAACAAGCTTTCGCTTCCGGGTCAATGTGTGTCGCGCATGCGTAACATGAAGCGTCCAGGCGCTGTTGCCTTGTTGTCTGTCGCCACCTGGCGGACAAAGTGCGTCACTGCAGTAGAACACATTGATGGACCTCCAAAATGATCACATTCATGTGTATTTGACCGCGGACCCCCTTCTGAAGAGACTCTGTGCCCTCAGGGACCCCCAGGAGAGAAAAGAGAAGATTTATGTTAAAGAAATAGGCCGATAATATAATAATATAGGCTATATTATTTATTCAAAAATTAATGTCCAAATGTAGCAGAGTGACTCTCCCTCTGTCCTTAGGGGTATCCCTTTGGAACAATGGTTCAAGTATTGGGCTTTCACGTGGGAGACCCAGGTTCGAATCCCGACTCCCGAGTATTACATTATCAAAAAGAAAACACATTAGGCTATATATTCTAGAATAGCCAAAGTGCAAGCTCTCTGTGAGCTTGTAGATCTGCTATTTGTGAGAGCTTGCAGATGTAGAACTCAACAAAAATGAAGACTTCAGATCCAAAGTGATTGAGATTGCAGCTAAATATTATAAACGTATAATCTACTGTAAGGAACTGGATATTAAATGTGTATTTAAACATTAAGGATGTCCATAATTACAACACCAGAGGCAGCGCTACAGATCACTTTCAACCCAGAGTCAAAACCAACAAAGGGTCAAACCTTTTTTTCTGCTATACCACCAAAATGTGGAAAGCCTTACCGAAGGCCATAAAGGAGTGTGGATCACTAACATCCTTTAAAATTGCCCTGAAAAACCACTTACAGGCAGCAGCCGTTCGCAACTGGTAAAAAAACTAACCTAGCCCAACCCTACCCTCCCCTGCCCCTTCTTTGTATATACAAGGGCAGTTGAAGCAATGGTTAAAACGATCACAAACATGTAACCACCTATAAGAACTATTTGATGCCGGTACGAATTACTCTGCCAGGCTAGTTTCTCCTATATAGTTTTTAGCTTACTTCTGGCACTAAGCACTTTGTCGCACTAGGCAATCTGTTGCGCCAAGCACCTTGTTTGTTGTTTTTTGTTTGCCCTGTACTGGTCTGGTCTTGTTATTGTTAGTTTTGTTTTGTTTCTTGTTTTATGTGAGGACAACGGACGAAATTTAGCTCTTAGCTAATTCCGGCTAGTTTACACTGCGATGTTTGTACATTTGTATTTATTATGCAACATGTCACTGTCAATGTGTTCATTAACTGGCACTGTCCTGTCTAAATAAATAAATGAAATGAAATACTGTTTGTTTAGACTCTTTTTTTGTTCTCTCATTTTTCTTTTCTTTACATATCTACTGCATAGTACTGTGTTCTATTCGTCTGTCATTCAATGTTATATGAGATACTTTAATGGTTTCCTGTGGAAATAAGCTTAGTCTTTTCTAGGATCTCCTTTTAGAAGACCTTGTACCAGTGAACTGTACCGTCATGAAACTGTACCTTTTAGTAGACCTTGTACCAGTGAACTGTACCGTCATGAAACTGTACCTTTTAGTTGACCTTGTACCAGTGAACTGTACCGTCATGAAACTGTACCTTTTAGTAGACCTTGTACCAGTGAACTGTACCGTCATGAAACTGTACCTTTTAGTTGACCTTGTACCAGTGAACTGTACTGTCATGAAACTGTACCTTTTAGTTGACCTTGTACCAGTGAACTGTACCGTCATGAAACTGTACCTTTTAGTTGACCTTGTACCAGTGAACTGTACCGTCATGAAACTGTACCTTTTAGTAGACCTTGTACCAGTGAACTGTACCGTCATGAAACTGTACCTTTTAGTAGACCTTGTACCAGTGAACTGTACTGTCATGAAACTGTACCTTTTAGTAGACCTTGTACCAGTGAACTGTACCGTCATGAAACTGTACCTTTTAGTAGACCTTGTACCAGTGAACTGTACCGTCATGAAACTGTACCTTTTAGTAGACCTTGTACCAGTGAACTGTACCGTCATGAAACTGTACCTTTTAGTAGACCTTGTACCAGTGAACTGTACCGTCATGAAACTGTACCTTTTAGTTGACCTTGTACCAGTGAACTGTACCGTCATGAAACTGTACCTTTTAGTAGACCTTGTACCAGTGAACTGTACCGTCATGAAACTGTACCTTTTAGTTGACCTTGTACCAGTGAACTGTACCGTCATGAAACTGTACCTTTTAGTAGACCTTGTACCAGTGAACTGTACCGTCATGAAACTGTACCTTTTAGTAGACCTTGTACCAGTGAACTGTACCGTCATGAAACTGTACCTTTTAGTTGACCTTGTACCAGTGAACTGTACCGTCATGAAACTGTACCTTTTAGTAGACCTTGTACCAGTGAACTGTACCGTCATGAAACTGTACCTTTTAGTAGACCTTGTACCAGTGAACTGTACCGTCATGAAACTGTACCTTTTAGTAGACCTTGTACCAGTGAACTGTACCGTCATGAAACTGTACCTTTTAGTAGACCTTGTACCAGTGAACTGTACCGTCATGAAACTGTACCTTTTAGTAGACCTTGTACCAGTGAACTGTACCATCATGAAACTGTACCTTTTAGTAGACCTTGTACCAGTGAACTGTACCATCATGAAACTGTACCTTTTAGTTGACCTTGTACCAGTGAACTGTACCTTTTCCTATGCAAACTGACAATAAAGTCTTCAATCAATCAATCAATTTGTCTCAGAGTGATGGACGGTGAAGGTTAAAGAAAGAGAACTTTGAAAGACATTTTGTCCCGTTGTTTGATGTGCTTCATTACCTTCATTAATGATTATTAAACTATTGTCTGATTGAGTGAATTACTTCAACAGTCAGTAAGCAATTACAATATAAAATATTATGATATGTTATTGCAGAATGTAGGCTATTAACCCAAGCCTATCATTTGAACAGGCCTATTCGAACAATCTAAGCTCACTAACACATTCTGAGACTTGTGGAGCTGCCATTTAAAACGATATAGGCTAGGTCCTATAGCCTATACATTTAAAACGATATAGACTAGGTCCTATATACATTTAAAACGATATAGGCTATGTCCTATAGCCTATACATTTAAAACGATATCGGCTAGGTCCTATATACATTTAAAACGATATAGGCTATGTCCTATAGCCTATACATTTAAAACGATATCGGCTAGGTCCTATATACATTTAAAACGATATAGGCTATGTCCTATAGCCTATACATTTAAAACGATATAGGCTAGTCCTATAGCCTATACATTTAAAACGATATAGGCTAGGTCCTATAGCCTATACATTTTGTGGACAATATTTTTCAATTTGACAAAACTTGATAGATAGATAGAATACAGGCCTTGTAGTACTTTTACTTGAGTCCTTCTTTCAGAAACTTGACATATTGCCTCCACGCAGCCATAATCTGATGTTTTGTTTGTTTGTCACATAGGAGTCTCCAACAAGGTTATTTCTTACACTAAACACACACTATTTTGTGAAAGTACACATTTAGGCTACGCATGGGGATTTCTCTTTTTTGGCTGCGTTTTTGGCTTCAACAAATTGGTTTGAAATGGATTTGTGAAACAGACAGTTTTCCAGAGACTGAGCAGGAGAACAAGAACCCTAACCTTAACATCGTTAGGGTTAGGGTTAACCCTAGCATTGTTAGGGTTAGGGTTAACCCTAGCATCGTTAGGGTTAGGGTTAACCCTAGCATCGTTACCCTAACCCTAACCGTTTCCTGATTGGATGACATGGGTATCCCAACCTGAACATGTAAAGACACAGAGATTATTATTGAACATAAAGAAATCAATAAATCACTTCCATCACGTTTAAATGTTGATAAATGTTCCTGTAATTAATGATGAGTGAACAACATCTCCAACACAACTCAACTGACCTCACAACAGATCTATACAACATGTTAGCTGTAACAACAGACTTATAGAACATGTTAGCAGTTTGTCTGAGTGACTAAATGACAAAACAATAAAAGCTGTCATATGGTCATCTACATTATGTAAAGACAGACCAGAGATCAAGGATGTTGTAAAGACAGACTAGAGATCAAGGATGTTATAAAGACAGACTGGAGATCAAGGATGTTATAAAGACAGACCAGAGATCAAGGATGTTACAGTGAACGGTCAAACATGAAGCAAAGAAACAGCAAAAAGAAACAAACAAGAAGAAGAACTGGGTGGAAACATGTCTTCTGTGCCACTGGTTCTCAACCTGTGGGCCGGGACCCCCGGGGGGGTCCCCACATTATTTTGCTGGGTCCCCAGATGATTGACTTAATGTGCAACATTGTTTTCTCACTCAACGGTAAAGAAGGATAAGTTTGTTTTTTTACAACAAGGGTTCATATTTTAGATTGTAATCAGTTAAAATGTTTTCATGCACTGCTTTTTATTGTTTTGATTTCAGTGGGTGGGGGCATGTGTTGGGGGCATGTGTACAAGTGGCTAAATATGTCTTTTTAGACACAATAAGCCAGCAATGTATTTGTTACTATTTACACATAAGTCACATCTGACCATGAATGTTGCGGTGCATCTTGGGAATGGGCTTATTGTGTCAAAAAATACATATTTAGCCACTTGTATGCATGACCCCAACCGGGGGAAAAGAAAGCAGTAAATGAAAACATTTTAACACCCAACTTTTCTTTTCTCTATAAATGACTAAGAACCCTAAAATATGAACCCTTGTTGTAAAAAAACAAAGTTGTCCTTTAAGTGTATAGAGGGTATCTGCACATTTCTAAAGCGACAATGTGAGGACTTTTTAATACCTCTAATATGACAAATTAAACATTGATTTTAGAGGAAGACATGGTGAAAATAGCAGATCTACATGCTCACAACGTTGTGAGCATGTAGATCTGCTATTTTCACAATAGAACCATGTTACACAACATGTAACTCTTAGTGCTTGTCAGGGTGGGGGGGGGGTCCCCAGTTTAAATAAGAGTATTTTGGGGGTCCCCAGTTTAAATATGAGTATTTTGGGGGTCGCGGCCTGAAAAGGTTGAGAACCCCTGCTCTAAGCTATAGAAGCTGTACATAATAATATTGTATAAATGTTTCTATAGTGGTTTTCAGCCTGTTTCACGTCAAGGACTATTATTTATTATTTATTCATCATTTGAGCCATGGAATCATCATGTGATCACATTTATCCTCTCACATCCAAACCTTTAGAACACGTTGTTGTCGTTGGGTAAGGTTAGGAGATGGCCTGGCCGTTCACTCACTCCCTCCTTCCCACAACATGAGTCTGGACTTCTGCCTATTGGCAGCTTGAAAAGTGGGCGGGAGTACTTGCCTTGACAGACAGACTCCTCTAAACAATCAGCGTAGCAAAACATCTCTCAGCCAGTCGGAAGAACGGCAAACAAACACGTCTTTTCAGCCGATAAACTCCACTACGCATCCCCCGTGTTCCTTTTTAATTGTTGTAATTGATTCCAACTCTGAAATAACTGCACTTATTGCTTGTTTTATGGTTAGAGTGTTAACTGTTACACTTGTTGCATCGCGAGGGCAGCCATTGTTGTTTTGAAAATGCCGCAGCAAGCATCAACAGTAAGTCACCATCTACACATGGACCAATCAGGGGAAGCTTTTCACTTGTTGTGCGGACAGCAGTTGAAACGCAGTCACTGATTGGCCCCGATCAGAAAATGATCAGGGCCAACTTCTCATACTCGCTGCCTTTCTGCTGAAGTCCTCAAACTGTGGAAGGAATGAGTGAACGCAGGATGAGGGACGGCCAGTCAGGATGAGGGACGGCCAGTCAGGATGAGGGACGGCCAGTCAGGATGAGGGACGGCCAGTCAGGATGAGGGACGGCCAGTCAGGATGAGGGACGGCCAGTCAGGATAAGGTTTAAGGTTAGCAGAGATAAAACAGGAAAACCTTAAGCAACGTTTGCCTTCTAGACTTCTAGTAAATTAAGTAATAATTTAACTCTTGGACCCGTAAGGGTCCATTTGGTTCCATGTGTACCCTCTCTGAGTTAAGGGGGTCCCTGACCCTAATGCAAACAAAACTAGGGGGTCCTTGAAACTAAAAATTAAAAGGTTTGTAGACTAACTGTTGGCCCTCCGTGACAGGGGGTTAAAATAAAGACATCTGGCCTTAAAGGACAACTTTGTTTTGTTACAACAAGGGTTCATATTTTAGATTGTACTTAGAGAAAAGAAAAGATGAGTGTTAAAATTACTGTCATTTAACGTTTTCTATTGTTTTAGCGAGTTTAATGATTATGATTTCAGTGGTTGGGGGCATGCATGCAAGTGGCTAAATATGTCTTTTTAGACACAATAAGCCCATTTCCAAGATGCACCGCAATCTTTCATGGTCAGATGTGACTTATGGAGGCTGGTAGTGTTACTGTAAATAAATCACTGTCTTATTGTGTCTAAATAGACATCGCTAAACGTGCTAAAACGATAGAAAGAATTAAATGAAAACATTTTAACACTCATCTTTACTTTTCTCTAATTACGATCTAAAATATGAACCCTTGTTGTAAAAAAACAAAGTTGTCCTTTAAGACTAAAGACAAACTAGTCTTAAGACTAAGGACATTCTAGTCTTAAGATTAAACTAGTTTTAAGATTAAGGACATCTTAGTCTTAAAGGAGTAGTTCACCCCCAAAATGACTTTTTTTCTATTGATTACTCATGCCATGGAAACTAGAGTTCAATAATATTTTTTTTGTTTTCTGTCGCATTCCTAAGACAAAAATGTGATAACAATAAACTTACCCCCATTCCTTCCGGATGGGGACCCGTTTCGAAACGGTCCCCATCCGGAATCAATGGGGGTAAATTTACTCAAATCAAAATGTTGTCTTTGGAATGTGACAAAAACTAAAACATATTATTGAACTCTAGTTTCCATGGCATGAGTAATCAATAGAAAAAAAGTCATTTTGGGGGTGAACTACTCCTTTAAGACTATAAAACATCCTAGTCTTAAGACTATAAAACATCCTAGTCTTCAGACTAAAGATAATCCAGTCTTCAGACCGATGACATCCTGGTGCTCAGAGGTCCTAGTCTTAAGACTAGAGATAATCTAGTCTTAAGACTAAAGACATCCTAGTCTTAAAACTAAATACATCCTAGTCTTAAGACTAGAGATAATCTAGTCTTAAGACTAAAGACATCCTAGTCTTAAAACTAAATACATCCTAGTCTTAAGACTAGAGATAATCTAGTCTTAAGACTAGGATGTCTTTAGTCTTAAGACTAAAGACATCCTAGTCTTAAAACTAAATACATCCTAGTCTTAAAACTAAAGATAAACCAGTCTTCAGACTATAATACATCCTAGTCTTAAGACTAAAGATAATCTAGTCTTAAGACTAGAGATAATCTAGTCTTCAGACTAAAGACATCCTAGTCTTAAAACTAAATACATCCTAGTCTTAAGACTAAATACATCCTAGTCTTAAGACTAGAGATAATCTAGTCTTAAGACTAAAGACATCCTAGTCTTCAGACCAATGACATCCTGGTGCTCAGAGGTCCTAGTCTTCATCATCTTTGTCGTCGTCTTCGCTGATTGGCTCTGGTCTTCCTCTGTGGTGGTGGTGGGGGGGGGGGGCGGGGGGAGGGGGGAGGGGAGGTCTTGGTGAAGAAGGGCAGGCGGTAGGAGGAGGGGGAGGGGCTTCTGGAGGGGGAGGAGCCAGGCTCTAGCTCCTCCTCCCTCGCCGGACTGCTGTCTGGAGACTGTCTGGGACTGATAGCCTGCAGCATACGACCACGCCCCTCTTTTAACATGTGTTTCTGTTAGGAGAGAGAGAGCATGGGTTACTATAGGAGAGAGAGACCATTTACTTATGAATTTAACAACAGTCCAGGCCGCCACCGACGAGTTTGACGACCTTTCCTTATTTTGACACTGGGTGGCGCTGTTCGCTAGCTTATTGGTCACAGATTATTTCCGGGGAAACCAGAAGGTCACTCTAGAACTCTAGAACTCTAGATGTCTTTATTATCCACAAGGGAAATTTGTTTTTTTAGGAATTAAGCGTAATTCATGAGAGGAACTGTTAAGTAGAGATCACAGGTGTGACAGAAGCATTCTCTGCCACCCTCATTTGCATATTTCCACAGCACATCTACAGTAACACCATAAAAGGCAACCGGAAAGCAACATACAACACCACAAACTGCAACACTGCAAGCCCACAATCACCTTGACAACTTGTAGATCAGTGTATTTTAGCTCACAGCGCCTCACCTCACCTTGAAAACTTGTAGATCAGTGTATTTTAGCTCACAGCGCCTCACCTCACCTTGACAACTTGGTCTTGAAGCAATAAGCCACGCGAGGCATGTGGTCACCTCTCAGCTGTTATAAAATACAGGTAACAACATGCCTTGCGTGGCTTATTGCTTTTCTATAACGGTTACAATATGGCAACATGAAAATCATAGACATGTACCAATTAAAGCTGTTCTATTTCACTAATAATTCACTACAGGGTCTGCTCTGCAAGAAAGTAGTCCCCAGCTACAAGAAAGTAGTCCCCAGCTACAAGAAAGTAGTCCCCAGCTACAAGAAAGTAGTCCCCAGCTACAAGAAAGAAGTCCCCAGCTACAAGAAAGTAGTCCCCAGCTACAAGAAAGTAGTCCCCAGCTACAAGAAAGTTGTCCCCAGCTACAAGAAAGTTGTCCCCAGCTACAAGAAAGTAGTCCCCAGCTACAAGAAAGTTGTCCCCAGCTACAAGAAAGTTGTCCCCAGCTACAAGAAAGAAGTCCCCAGCTACAAGAAAGTAGTCCCCAGCTACAAGAAAGTAGTCCCCAGCTGTTTTGCCAACAACACAGGTGCAGATAATTGGTGCACTGTGGAAAGAAATAACACACCTGGGTTTGATATAAACTGATTCAAGGTGTGGGTTATAGTCTCATATACCACAGCAATTAAGGGAAACCAGCCGGTTCAGAATCAAGGAATGGAACCAGCCATTTTAGAAAGGTATATAATATGGATAGAGGGGGGCGTGGGTATTGCGCCCCCCCTCTGATGGATATGCGCGCTGCACACCATGCAAACACTTCACTCGTTGGTTTCAACCAATCACAGTTCACTCAAGGCTGCTGTGCTGCCCGTTTCAACCAATCACAGGAGAGCCTACTTGCCTGCGTCACACATGGGGGGGAGGGGCTTCAGACAGGGGGGAGGGGCTTAAAGAAACAGTGTAAACATAAATATCTGCGCACCAGCGCCCCCTCCGGGCCGAACATCTGCAGGAAGTTCCCGATGAATTCTCTGGATTTCTCTTCCCACTTCTGGATCAGATCGATGCTCTTCTCCTCCACCTTCTGCACGAACTCTTTGCTCTTCTCCTCTACGTCACGAACCTTCTTCTTCACCTTGTCCACTCTCTCCTGGAGGTTATACTTCTTCTCCTGTTGAGACAGAAGATATTATGACATCATTAAACTCTTCTCCTCTACGTCACGAACCTTCTTCTTCACCTTGTCCACTCGTTCCTGGAGGTTGTATTTCTTCTCCTGAGGAGATAGAAGATATTATGACATCATTAAACTCTTCTCCTCTACGTCACGAACCTTCTTCACCTTGTCCACTCGTTCCTGGAGGTTATACTTCTTCTCCTGTTGAGACAGAAGATATTATGACATCATTAAACTCTTTACTCTTCTCGTATACGTCTCGAACCTTCCTCTTAACCGTGGTTGTACTTCTGGTGAGATATAAGATATTATGACATCATTAACTGGGCTGCCATCATCAGGAAGAGTGTCATCTCCATAGGTTTCTATTCATTGCTGCTGCAAAGAAAGTCTTTTATTTCCACATGAAAGAAAACAACCTGGTCTGACTTCCAGAGTTGGTGAATTACCACAACATGGACACGACTGTGGCTTCCGGGGCTCTTCAAAATAAAGCGCAGGGAATGCAGCACACACTATCAAACATATCATTTTCCAAATGTCTGTCTGAGTGAGTGTCTGTCACAGCGTTTCTCCTCAGTGTCTGGCCCCGTTACAGATTTTGTCCAAAAATCATGCAGATCGGTACACAGTATCTCTGTAGCCATTAAACGAAACGGGTATTTCTTACATTGATGCTCCTACATATTATCATGCAAGCACCAGTTAAAGTTACTTTCCATCCTTCATATACTGTGTGCACAGTGCACATCTCATAACCCACACACTGGACATCATTTCGGAGCTCATATCTTTGAACGGGTAAGGGCTAGTACAAATAATTAGAAAGATAATGTCACTAAAAGTGTTAAACATCATTAAACGTTATTAAACATCATTAAACATTAATCCTGGGGGTCCTCAGTCTGATGTGTGAAAGGTTAACACTGGACTCAGTGTTAACCTTTTTTGTCAAGTTTCCTAATTTTGTGATGAACAAGATGAGGAAACGTAGAGCAAACAAAAACGATGCTTCTATGAAACACATGTGCTGTGTGTAGAAAGAATGAATATTTTCTAAGGCACATGTGTAGAAAGAATGAATACTTTCTAAGGCACATGTGTAGAAAGAATGAATACTTTCTAAGGCACATGTGTAGAAAGAAGGGAGAGAGTAGTTAGTTGTTGAAGACAAAAAAATACTACAAATGAAAAGTCACTGCTATACACAGTGAAGTATATGTAGTACCTCAGCTTTGTCACAAGAGGGGGCACTTTCCTAACATATTATATTAGCAGGTATGTTTAGTATGGACAGTAAGAAGGAAGACCCTGCACTCATTCATAAGGTTTATATTAAATATCTCCCTGTTTCTGTTTCCTACAAGTACAAGTATATATTTATGATTTCAAAACATGTAAGGAAAAAAGAGAGAAAGTTTAAACAAATGAATCAAAACTTTTCATCACATCAATGTTCTAAAGTATTTCACAAGAAGTAGTGAAAACAGCAGGTCTACAAGCTTGTTGATTACTCTTGGGCGCATAGCGTTATTCCAACATTATATAAAATGGTAAATGGTGCATTTATACAGCGCTTTTATCCAAGGCGCTTTACATAGATTGTGCACCATTCACACACATTCATACAGTTAGGGCACCAACCTGCTCATCAGGAGCAGTTAGGGGTTCAGAGTCTTGATAATTAACACCAACCTGCTCATCAGGAGCAGTTAGGGGTTCAGAGTCTTGATAATTAACACCAACCTGCTCATCAGAGCAGTTAGGGGTTCAGAGTCTTGATAATTAACACCAACCTGCTCATCAGGAGCAGTTAGGGGTTCAGAGTCTTGATAATTAACACCAACCTGCTCATCAGGAGCAGTTAGGGGTTCAGAGTCTTGCTCAAGGACTCTTCCACACTAACTCTGGGGGAGCCCGGGATCCAACTGGGAACCCTTCGTGCTCTAATGTCGGTTTCTCTTCCCCTGAGCTCTGCCACCCCGGTAGTAAGACGTTTCATTAGTCCCACCCTGATGAATGCTAACCTGGTGAATGTTAACCTAACCCTTACCCTAACCTCAGTAAAACTATGCCTAAACCTAACCCTAACTCTAGGTCAGACTAATGGGACGTTGAAACCATTTCTCTTTGGGGTCCGGAGATAAAAGCTTTGTGCTCCATAGCAATGATTAATCTGAATCTAGAGCTTTTAACATGTATAGACATCACTTCCAGCTAGGATGGAGCCTAAACAAGAGCTTTTAGCATGATTTAGACATCACTTCCAGCTAGGATGGAGCCTAAACAAGAGCTTTTAGCATGATTTAGACATCAGCTAGGATGGAGCCCTAAACAAGAGCTTTTAACATGTCTTAGACATCACTTCCAGCTAGGATGGAGCCCTAAACAAGAGCTTTTAGCATGATTTAGACATCACTTCCAGCTAGGATGGAGCCTAAACAAGAGCTTTTAACATGTCTTAGACATCAGCTAGGATGGAGCCTAAACAAGAGCTTTTAGCATGATTTAGACATCACTTCCAGCTAGGATGGAGCCCTAAACAAGAGCTTTTAACATGTTTTAGACATCACTTCCAGCTAGGATGGAGCCTAAACAAGAGCTTTTAACATGTTTTAGACATCACTTACAGCTAGAATGGAGCCTAAACAAGAGCTTTTAACATGATTTAGACATCACTTACAGCTAGGATGGAGCCTAAACAAGAGCTTTTAACATGATTTAGACATCACTTACAGCTAGGATGGAGCCCTAAACAAGAGCTTTTAACATGTCTTAGACATCAGCTAGGATGGAGCCCTAAACAAGAGCTTTTAACATGTCTTAGATACCACTTACAGCTAGGGATGAAGCCTTAACAAGGGTTAGATATCACATACAGCTAGGATGGAGCCTAAACAAGGGTAGCTCCATAACCCCATAACACATGTATTGAGTACCTGGTATCAATAAGCTTTGGGCTTATCAAGCTTGTTATCCAGCATAGCGGCCCATGATGTCATGTTAAACAATCAAGACAAGAGGCCATCCAAGACATTATTACTGTACTATTCATAATATAAAGCTATTTAACACTTATTGCACACTAATGAATGATTGTTTTAATGATATTTAATGATAATATTTGTTACTTTTGTCAATTGCCAACTTCATAGATGGTGGTCAGCAACAAACTCACAGTCACAACAACTGGCCAATGAAAGAATATGTCCGTCTGTATATGTCTATATGTCTGTTGTCTGTTCAGAATTATCATCTCATGTCTTTCCACAAAACATTAGAAAACTCTCAACAGTGGTCTGATAAAAGCCTGGATCAATAAGCAGGATTGATAAGGTGCTCATTATCAATAAAAAATAACGAGCTCCATCCTTTACTTACAGCAAACTAAAACATTTTGGTATGAAGGACATCTAATATTACACCATGGGGCCTGTTTATAAATAGTATGGTACATAGTTTAGCATTACAGCTAATACATGTTATTTATAAATAGTAAGGTACATAGTTTAACATTACAGTTAATACATGTTATTTATAAATAACATGGTACATAGTTTTACATTACAGCTAATACATTTAAAGGTCACCTCTGGCCTTAGTGTGTTTATCAAGTTATATAACACCTAAACGTGGTATTTAACTCTTCTATAATCCCTTAGTAATCACTGCTAGAGAGTGTTCAGTAACAGTGTTAAATAGCTCTATATTGTGACAGTAATCATTGCTATAGAGTGTTTGTTCAGTAACAGTGTTAAATAGCTCTATATTGTGACAGTAATCATTGCTATAGAGTGTTTGTTCAGTAACAGTGTTAAATAGCTCTATATTGTGACAGTAATCATTGCTATAGAGTGTTTGTTCAGTAACAGTGTTAAATAGCTCTATATTGTGACAGTAATCATTGCTATAGAGTGTGTGTTCAGTAACAGTGTTAAATAGCTCTATATTGTGACAGTAATCATTGCTATAGAGTGTTCAGTAACAGTGTTAAACAGCTCTATATTGTGACAGTAATCATTGCTATAGAGTGTTCAGTAACAGTGTTAAATAGCTCTATATTGTGACAGTAATCATTGCTATAGAGTGTTCAGTAACAGTGTTAAACAGCTCTATATTGTGACAGTAATCATTGCTATAGAGTGTTTGTTCAGTAACAGTGTTAAATAGCTCTATATTGTGACAGTAATCATTGCTATAGAGTGTTTGTTCAGTAACAGTGTTAAATAGCTCTATATTGTGACAGTAATCATTGCTATAGAGTGTTTGTTCAGTAACAGTGTTAAACAGCTCTATATTGTGACAGTAATCATTGCTATAGAGTGTTTGTTCAGTAACAGTGTTAAATAGCTCTATATTGTGACAGTAATCATTGCTATAGAGTGTGTGTTCAGTAACAGTGTTAAATAGCTCTATATTGTGACAGTAATCATTGCTATAGAGTGTGTGTTCAGTAACAGTGTCAAATAGCTCTATATAGTGACAGTAATCATTGCTATAGAGTGTGTGTTCAGTAACAGTGTTAAATAGCTCTATATTGTGACAGTAATCATTGCTATAGAGTGTGTGTTCAGTAACAGTGTTAAATAGCTCTATATTGTGACAGTAATCATTGCTATAGAGTGTGTGTTCAGTAACAGTGTTAAATAGCTCTATATTGTGACAGTAATCATTGCTATAGAGTGTGTGTTCAGTAACAGTGTTAAATAGTGACAGTAATATACAGTAGTGTATATATAATATACTTACATTAATGTAGCTAACGTTTAGCTCCTTCGCGGTGTAGCCTCGCTGCAGGTTGCGTCGGACGTAAACATCGTAATCTCGTACGATCCTGGTGATGATGTCAGAGGTGGAGATGCCTTCCGTTCGCTGGGTGGGAGCGAACATTCCTGCAGCACAACAAGGTTTATATTAATACACATACTGTATATATTAAACATAAATTAATGCAGATACTGTATATAAATATTAAACATATCACATTAATACACATATATATTAAACATAAATTATTGCAGATACTGTATATTGATTGATTGATTGAAGGCTTTATTAGAAGTTTGCATAGGAAAATGTACAGATTCATGACGGTACAGTTCACTGGTACAAGGTCTACTAAAAGGAGATCCATGAAAAGACTAAGCTTATTTCAACAGGAAACCATTTAAGTATCTCATATAACATTGAATGACAGACAAATAGAACACAGTACTATGCAGTAGATATGTAAAGAGAAGGGGGAAAAAAAGAAAAGAAAACAGTAAATCTAAACAAACAGTAAGTATATACAAGTATATATATATAAATATTAAACATATTACATTAATATAGATATACCAGTTGGACTCCCTAATCAGGAGATAAGCGACCGTCAGGTCGCAGCGTGATTTGAGAGCAAAATCTGTAGGAGCAGTGTCCAAAAATGTGTATGAAAGAAATCGGCCTGATGGTGGCGCTAAATGGGACAGATCCATGTTGATGACATGAGTGTAGACATATTGTGTACCGATTTGCGTGATTATAGGGCAAAATCTGTAGGAGCAGTGTCCAAAAATGTGTTTTGCAAGATTTGGCCTCACGGTGGCGCTAGAAGAGGGCGATGTGAGAAATTGGCTTGCAAGGAGTGTGTGTGCAAAACTTGGCATGGATCGGGGCAACGGTTGCGGAGATATGAGCAGGGCAAAAGTGTGACGTGTGACAGACTGACAGACTGACTGACGGACAGCTGGTCGAGGTTTTGATAGTAACTGCGACCTGACGGTCGCAATTAACACAGCAGCACAGCAGGGTTAAATATGCAAAGGGTGGTCCAGGGACCCTCAGAGAGAGAGAGAGACTCAGTAGAGGGTACAAATGGAACCTGCTCTCAGAATAGAGGGTACAAATGGAACCACATGGACCCTGCTCTCAGAATAGAGGGTACAAATGGAACCACATGGACCCTGCTCTCAGAATAGAGGGTACAAATGGAATCACATGGACCCTGCTCTCAGAATAGAGGGTACAAATGGAACCACATGGACCCTGCTCTCAGAATAGAGGGTACAAATGGAACCACATGGACCCTGCTCTCAGAATAGAGGGTACAAATGGAACCACATGGACCCTGCTCTCAGAATAGAGGGTACAAATGGAACCACATGGACCCTGCTCTCAGAATAGAGGGTACAAATGGAACCACCAAGTTAAAATAAGGTCCTTATTTAAGGCTGTGTGTTAAAGGTGACTCCAGAGTGCAGCAGGGGTCATACAGGCAGTAAAGGTCAGAGGTCGTTTAAGGCCAACTGAAACCCCTCCATAACATACTGTCACATACTGTAAGGTACAGTATAGTACATACTGTACATACTGTATGGTACAGTATAGTACATACTATGATACATACATACTGTAAGGTAGGTATGGTAGGTATACTCTATGTATAGTATGTATGTACAATGTACATACATACTATGATACATACATACTGTAAGGTAGGTATGGTAGGTATACTCTATCTATAGTATGTATGTACAATGTACATACATACTATGATACATACATACTGTATGGTACTGTATGGCTTATCCTAGATAAAGTACTATGTTCTATCCGTCTGTCTTTCAATGTTATATGAGATACTTAAAGTGTGGTTCCTGTGGAAATGAGCCTCGGCTTTCTAGGATCTCCTTTTAGTTGACCTTGTACCAGTGATTTGTACTGTCATGAAACTGTACTTTTTTCTATTGCAAACTTCTAATAAATTCTTCAATCAATCAATCAATAGTACATACATACTATGATACATACAGTACATACTGTATGGTAGGACATTCACAAATAGTGATTTTTAGTATTCGAATTATTTGACCTCAAAGTATTTGATTAGTGGAATATTGGACAGGACTGGACAAACTGTCAAATATTAAAGGGCCACTTCACCTCTGGGACAACCCCATCTTATTTTATTGTTGTTTGGGACTTATTTAGTTATGTTTTGTGTTCAATTTGTTTTTTTGATATTTTAGTATTTCAGCATGTACTAGTGATGCATTTTGCATCATCAGTGATGCGTTTTGCATCATATGATCAAAGTTTTCTGGTAATATTATCATTCACTTGATGTGTGTGTGGTAAATGGTAAATGGTAAATGGTGCATTTATATAGCGCTTTTATCCAAAGCGCTTTACATAGATTGTGCATTACATTCACCCATTCACGCACACATTCATACAGTGATGTCAGAGGAAACCATGCAAGGCACCAACCTGCTCACCTGGAGCAACTAGGGGTTCAGAGTCTTGCCCAAGGACTCTTTGACATTAACTCAGGGGAACCCGGATTCTAACTGGGAACCCTTTGGGAACCCTTTGGGAACCCTTCGTGCTCTAATGTCGGTTTCTCTACTCCTGAGCTTGTGTGTGTGTGTGTGTGTGTGTGTGTGTGTGTGTGTGTGTGTGTGTGCGTGTGTGTGCGTGTGTGTGTGTGTGTGTGTGTGTGTGTGTGTGTGTGTGTGTGTGTGTGTGTGTGTGTGTGGGGGGGGGGGGGGGGGGGGGGGGGGGGGTGTTGCTAGGCAACCTACCTGCATCCTTGATGTGCTTGTAGACATCATCACTTCCTGCTGAGGAGTACGGGATGTCATCATGAGCTACGAAGTCTATCTGTAACCATATATGGTCATATACATATACATCATTATGATGTCATCATGAGCTACGAAGTCTATCTGTAACCATATATGGTCATATACATATACATCATTATGATGTCATCATGAGCTACGAAGTCTATCTGTAACCATATATGGTCATATACATATACATCATTATGATGTCATCATGAGCTACGAAGTCTATCTGTAACCATATATGGTCATATACATATACATCATTATGATGTCATCATGAGCTACGAAGTCTATCTGTAACCATATATGGTCATATACATATACATCATTATGATGTCATCATGATGTATATGTAACCATATATGGTCATATACATATACATCATTATGATGTCATCATGAGCTACGAAGTCTATCTGTAACCATAGTAACCATGTTATTATGATGTCATCATGAGCCACAAAGTCTATCTGTGGACACGTATATGGTACAATGTTTTAAGTGTTAATAATTACATCTGTTCTGTTATTGAGGTGGTGTTAGGGTCAGGGGTCTTAAGGTCTTACCCAGTGCTTGGTGAGGAGGTCTGGGGTTAGTATTAGTGTCTTAGGGTCTTAGGGGTCTTAGGGTCAGGGTCTTACCCGGTGCTTGGTGAGGAAGTCTGGAGTCAGGGTCCAGGGGGCGTCTCGGACCACCTCGTCAACGTAGCGACAGTGACTGACAGGTCCAGGGTGTTAGTCAGGGGTTAGGGTCTTAGGGGTCTTAGGGGTCATAGGGTCAGTGTTTTAGGGTCTTACCCGGTGCTTAGTGAGGAAGTCAGGAGTCAGGGTCCAGGGGGCGTCTCGGACCACCTCGTCAACGTAGCGACAGTGACTGACAGGTCCAGGGTGTTAGTCTTATGGGTGTTAGGGTCTTAGGGTTGGGGTTAGGGTGTTAGGGTTAGGGTTAGGGGGTCTTAAGGTCTTACCCGGTGCTTGGTGAGGAAGTCAGGGGTCAGGGTCCAGGGGGCGTCTCGGACCACCTCGTCAACGTAGCGACAGTGACTGACAGCGTCGTAGCGTTCGTCCTCGTTCATCACCGTGAAGCCTTTGTACTTATGAGTCAACGAGTCACTGCACACTGTCAATCAAATATTATAATATATATTATACATTAATACTGTACTTTATACTATAATAACTCTTTGTACTTATGAGTCAGAGCGTCACTGCACACTGTCAATCAAACATTATATATATTATACATTACATACATTTATACTGTACTTTATATTATAATAACCCTTTGTACTTATGAGTCAATGAGTCACTGCACACTGGAAAACATTATATACATTTTATATACATTTATACATGATATATAATATACATTATTACATGCATTAATACATAATATATATTATACATTATTACATGCATTAATACATAATATATATTATACATTATTACATGCATTAATACATAATATATATTATACATTATTACATGCATTAATACATAATATATATTATACATTATTACATGCATTAATACATAATATATATTATACATTATTACATGCATTAATACATAATATATATTATACATTATTACATGCATTAATACATAATATATATTATACATTATTACATGCATTAATACATAATATATAATATACATTATTACATGCATTAATACATAATATATATTATACATTATTACATGCATTAATACATAATATATAATATACATTATTACATGCATTAATACATAATATATATTATACATTATTACATAACTTAATACATAATATATATTATACATTATTACATGCATTAATACATAATATATATTATACATTATTACATAACTTAATACATAATATATATTATACATTATTACATAACTTAATACATAATATATATTATACATTATTACATGCATTAATACATAATATATATTATACATTATTACATAACTTAATACATAATATATATTAAACATCCTATAATAACCCTTTGTACTTATTATTAAAGAGTCACTGCACACTGTAAATAAAACATATTATATTCACTTTATATACATTAATACATAATATATATTATACATCCTATAATAATAGTCCGGGAAAAATGGGGGTGAACGTGGATTCGCCTGTGAAAGTTTTTTTCTCAACTGATTCTTGTAGCTTGGGGTCACCTCTTAAGGATTCAAGAGGATGACCAGTGATATCCATTGAGCATTTTTTATTATTAACCCCTTAATGCCTGAAACATGGGCTCCCATTGACTTTCTATACAGGAGGAAAATACCCAGAAAAAGATTATTTTTCGGGGTATTTAAGGAGGATCTGAGGGGTCTAGCTAGGGGTTTGTCATGATGCTGAATCCATTGCAGGCATTTGTTTTGCACAAAAAACATTCCGTGGGCTAGAAATAGCCTCAGAAAACAATACACGTATGGGTGAGTATTCATGTTAGTCGGAGGCCTTAGGGTTTTTTTTCTCGTGCTAATCAGTCTAAAAGTGCAAAATTTTGCACAGATGTAGCTCAGGGCATGCTCTAATGATTTAGCTAGGTCGGCGACCTTCGGGGTCACCACAACACCCACAAAACTCTGAAAAGTGATGACTCATCACTTTTCATCACTAAAGTCGATGGGAGCCCAACTTGATTTGGCCGCTGTGGCGACCCCGAATGTCGCAGACTCGGGCGCCCTAGCTAAATTAACACTAAACAAGGCGCTAACTCTTCTCCTGCTATACCATCAACATGTGGAACGCCCTTCCACAAGCCCTAAAGGAGAGCAAATCACTTGCCTCCTTCAAAATCGGTATGAAAAGTCACCTTCAGGCGGCTGCTACCCGTGACTTGTAAATACACTAAGCCCCCATGCTCCCCCCACCCTTTTTTCTGCCTTTGTATTTGATGTTATGCTTTTGAAACTGATATTATCCTAGATAAAGTACTATGTTCTATCCGTCTGTCTTTCAATGTTATATGAGATACTTAAAGTGTGGTTCCTGTGGAAATAAGCCTTGGCTTTCTAGGATCTCCTTTTAGTTGACCTTGTACCAGTGATTTGTACTGTCATGAAACTGTACTTTTTTCTATTGCAAACTTCTAATAAATTCTTCAATCAATCAATCAATATACTTTGTATAGATTATAAGGTGTGTGTGTGTGTGTGTGTGTGTGTGTGTGTGTGTGTGTGTGTGTGTGTGTGTGTGTGTGTGTGTGTGTGTGTGTGTGTGTGTGTGTGTACCTCCCACTATAAGGTGTGTGTTGGGGAAAAGACACTTGGCTTGCATCAGAGCTCTGGCGTGACCAGAATGGAACACATCGAAGATACCGTCTGCATACACACGCACTGGACGGGACGCTGTGGTAGAGAGACATAGAGAGAGAGAGAGAGAGAGAGAGAGAGAGAGAGAGAGAGAGAGAGAGAGAGAGAGAGAGAGAGAGAGAGAGAGAGAGAGAGGTTAATATACCGTCTGCATAGACACGCACTGGTCTGGAGGCTGTGGTAGAGAGACATAGAGACACAAAGAAAGAGAGAGAGGTTAATATACCGTCTGCATACACACGCACTGGTCTGGAGGCTGTGGTAGAGAGACATAGAGACACAAAGAAAGAGAGAGAGGTTAATATACCGTCTGCATACACACGCACTGGTCTGGAGGCTGTGGTAGAGAGACATAGAGACACAAAGAAAGAGAGAGAGGTTAATATACCGTCTGCATACACACGCACTGGACGGGAGGCTGTGGTAGAGAGACATAGAGACACAAAGAAAGAGAGAGAGGTTAATATACCGTCTGCATACACACGCACTGGTCTGGAGGCTGTGGTAGAGAGACATAGAGACACAAAGAAAGAGAGAGAGGTTAATATACCGTCTGCATACACACGCACTGGACGGGAGGCTGTGGTAGAGAGACATAGAGACACAAAGAAAGAGAGAGAGGTTAATATACCGTCTGCATACACACGCACTGGTCTGGAGGCTGTGGTAGAGAGACATAGAGACACAAAGAAAGAGAGAGAGGTTAATATACCGTCTGCATACACACGCACTGGTCTGGAGGCTGTGGTAGAGAGACACTAGCTATATTATAGGCTTAGGGTGTTAGGTGTATATATATATAGGTGTATATATATATAGGTGTATATATATATAGGTGTATATATATATAGGCGAAGGAAATAGATATTCTGGATCAGGGGTGGGCAACTTTGATGATGGCGAGGACCACTATATTTCCACCTTCACTCCAGAGGGCCACTATATTTCCACCTTCACTCCAGAGGGCCACTATATTTCCACCTTCACTCCAGAGGACCACTATATTTCCACCTTCACTCCAGAGGACCACTATATTTCCACCTTCACTCCAGAGGACCACTATATTTCCACCTTCACTCCAGAGGGCCACTATATTTCCACCTTCACTCCAGAGGGCCACTATATTTCCACCTTCACTCCAGAGGGCCACTATATTTACACCTTCACTCCAGAGGGCCACATTGCATATTGATACGTCCTACTTTGTCATTCTGGTATCTCATACAATAGAAGCAAAAATGCAAGCTCAAAACACATCGCGCTGCGATGTGTTTTGAGCTTGTAGATCTGCTATTTTTGCTTTTTTTGAATTGAAATCCTGAATTTTGTTTTTGTTATTTCTTGATTGGAATCCTGAAATGTAACATTTTGATTCAATTTCAAATGCATGTTAACTTTAAGAACCTAAATACAAATACATTGGACATATAAAAATCACACCCGTGTGAAGTGGAGCTGTGTGTGTGTGTGTGTGTGTGTGTGTGTGTGTGTGTGTGTGGATCATGTGTACCGATTTTTGTGACATTTGAAGAAAATATGTAGGAAAAGGAGCAAAAAGTGTGTTTTGGAGAAAATTCAAGATGGCGGAAAATCTATCATGGCGCAAATGGGCGTGGCCTATATGGGGAGATGCGTCATGACCCAAGGAATCCAGGGAAAAAATATTTTTAATTTTCCGACCTACGGTTCAAGAGTTACAGGCCAAAACGTAAAGTGGGGTGTTATGGCGCCACCATGCGGCCAAATGACACAATTATTTTTTATTTAATCCTTGAAATCATTATGAACCTCCTCTCCAAGTCTTGAAACTCTAGCCCCTATGGTTTGCGAGAGACAAATAATTGAATGTGAGTTTTTGCGATTCCCATTATAAGTCAATGGGGAAAATTAATTCACTAATAAATTAATATCAATTAAACTATTGAACCTTTCTCTTAGCAAGTTACTAGCCCACGATTCCCGAGTAAGCCGGTCGATTTGACATATGGCGCGAGTGTGTGGTGGCAAAACTGTGGGACTAGTAGCGTGCCGAAGTTTAGGAAGTTCAGGCTACATACACACAGACACACACACACACAGACAGACAGACAGACAGACCCACACAGCCACGTATAGGGAGCCTGTGCTTCACACAGCTCCAAAAATTACATTTTATTACTACTATACTAGTCATTAAGCTACTAATATTGACTGACGGAATTAAAGCAGGTCATGCTTGGAATTATAACAGCTGAAATCAATAATATATCAGTATTACCAATATTAACCTGTGGGCCGCAGTAAGTGAAGGTGGGGGCCGCGTGTGGCCCCAGGGCCGCCTGTTGCCCATTAGAGGATGACATTTTATTCCCGTTCCCGTGGGTCCCGTGGGTCCCGCGGGATTCCCGTGGGACAGGAGTCAAATTTGTATTAATGCCAGGATCGGGACGGGACAGGAATGAAAATCAACAGGAGTGGGCAGGAGCGGGAATCATCCCAGACCAGTTCATCAATTCGCAGAAATAAATTGCACAGGAAAGTGAGGTCTTTGAACTGCGAACATTATAAGATTATACATTATATAATAATAAACATGATATCAAATATAATATGGATCAAAATAGAAAAACATCTGCGCGATTTTATTTTTTTATCTTTTTTTCGGGAGCGGGATGTGAACGGGAGTGATTTTGACCAGGAGCGGGATGGGACCAGGAGTCATTTTACAGGAGTGGGACAGGATGGGATTTTTTTCCCCACTCTAGCCCAGGATTGGGATGGGACAGGATTTTTTCTGCGGGAGTGGGACGGGACAGGAGTGAAAATTCATCAAAATGTCATCCTCTATTGCCCATGTATGCTTTATATATATCCACGAGTTTCCAACGTCCCATAGTGCATTGCGCAGACGTTGTACCGAGCTTCCGGCGCCGCAGCCGACTGTGATTTACAAGCTCACAATGGGCTGCATCTGCGACGCGACGTGAGCTTGTATGTCTGCTGTTAAACCAGAAGTATGGTCCAAATAATCTCCAGTCGCCTCCAGCAAACTCCCACGGAAAGAGGTGGATATATATATTTATTACCCGGCTTGTTTCAAAGCTTGATTCTGATTGGTCGAGCGCTGAAATCAGAGGTCTGATATTTCTGGATAACAGACCGCTCCGCTCTATAACAGACCGCTGCTAATCAAAGACTCAGAACACCTGCTGCAGTCAAGCTGCACTGCGTGAATCTTGTGCTGTAACCAACATGTCAGCCATGAAAACAAACACACAGCGACATTTACAACTAAACGTTGCTCTGAAGAATGTTTTTAAAAATAATTTAACCGATTTAAGCGAAAAATAATCAGCACTTCCTTGTTTTCCAAGGCGACCGTGTCGCGCCCAGCGCAACACTTGTGGAACACTTCCAGCCGTCTGTAAACAAGTTTTTAGTTTTGAGTAAAATTATTAATTTGATTTAGTAGCCGGGTAATAAGCGGGATAAATACTGGCTCCTTGGGGATTGTTCATATATAACATCCTTTCGAACTGATATCAGTCCGTCGGGATGTTATATATGAACAACCCCCGCGGAGCCAGTATTTATCCCTTACATACGTATATTACCTGGTGTTCCTCTCTTAGCCTCCTCCATGCTGACTCTCTGATAAGGTTCTTTATGGTTAGGGTTAGAGTATTGATAGGTGTAGGTACAGTGTATAGGTACAGGGATAGGGTTAGGGTATAGAGTATTGATAGGTGTATAGATACATACAGTAGGTGTAGGTATAGAGGTAACAGGTATATATATTATAGTAACAGGTGTTCTTCTCTTAGCCTCCTCCATGCTGACTCTCTGATAAGGTTCTTTATGGTATAGAGGTGTATTATAGGTATAGTTATAGGTGTATAGATATAGAGGTAACAGGTATATATTTTATAGTACCAGGTGTTCCTCTCTTAGCCTCGTCCATGCTGACTCTCAGATAAGGTTCTTTATGGTATAGAGGTGTATTATAGGTATAGTTATAGGTGTATAGATATAGAGGTAACAGGTATATATTTTATAGTACCAGGGTGTTCCTCTCTTAGCCTCGTCCATGCTGACTCTCAGATAAGGTTCTTTATGGTATAGAGGTGTATTATAGGTATAGTTATAGGTGTATAGATATAGAGGTAACAGGTATATATTTTATAGTACCAGGTGTTCCTCTCTTAGCCTCGTCCATGCTGACTCTCAGATAAGGTTCTTTTGCTGCTTCCAGTTCATCTGCAAACGGAGCAGGATGCTTCAGACCCTGAGAGAGAGAGAGAGAGAGAGACAGAGAGAGAGAGAGAGACAGAGAGAGAGAGAGAGAGAGAGAGAGAGAGAGAGAGAGAGACAGAGAGAGAGAGAGAGAGAGAGAGAGAGAGAGAGAGAGACAGAGAGAGAGAGAGACAGAGAGAGAGAGAGAGAGAGAGAGAGAGAGAGAGAGAGAGACAGAGAGAGAGAGAGAGAGAGACAGAGAGAGAGAGAGACAGAGAGAGAGAGAGAGAGAGAGAGAGAGAGAGAGAGAGACAGAGAGAGAGAGAGACAGAGAGAGAGAGAGAGAGAGAGAGAGAGAGAGACAGAGAGAGAGAGACAGACAGAGAGAGAGAGAGACAGAGAGAGAGAGAGACACACAGGGTTAAAGGGATGCAACAGTGAATAGAAGTAATGGAATATTTGGGGCCGTCCAGACGACGCCGTATTTTAGTTATCCGGGGAGGCAGAGCCACGAACACCCCTGGGTGTCCACAACACATGCAAACACATGAAAACGGAGGACTAGACCAATAGTTTTCAAAACTCCGGCTGCAGTGCATTTTGTTTTCCCGGGCGTATTTCTTTTGCCGTGTGGACAGCATAACGGAGAAGTTCTTTGCCTGCATGCTTACGTCACCTTGTGCTCCTCGCCTCCTCCGCTATGAGAGAATCCCGTGGTCTCTGTGGAATATCCATATTTATGAGCGCATTCACGCCATGTTAACATTAGAGAGCTCAGCTGTCTTGTTTAGGGATGGAGCCCTAATGAATGATTGTTTTAATGATATTTGTTACTCTTGTCAAATGTCATCTTCATAGATGGTGGTCACTGGTCAGCCACAAAAGATACAGTTATGTTCTGATGTGTTGTCTCACATATCTTATGTCTGAATGTGTTGTCTCACATATCTTTATGTTCTGAATGTGTTGTCTCACATATCTTTATGTTCTGAATGTGTTGTCTCACATATCTTTATGTTCTGAATGTGTTGTCTCACATATCTTTATGTTCTGAATGTGTTGTCTCACATATCTTTATGTTCTGAATGTGTT
Organism: Nannobrachium achirus; assembly: GCF_963921795.1. NCBI lineage: Eukaryota > Metazoa > Chordata > Actinopteri > Myctophiformes > Myctophidae > Nannobrachium > Nannobrachium achirus. Next base: position 468,893 of record NC_137814.1, read on the forward strand.
GTCTCACATATCTTTCCACGGCTCAATAAGCAGGATCGATAAGGTGCTCACTTACTATCAAAACCTCCACCGGCTGTCTGTCCGTCTGTCTGTCTGTCCGTCTGTCCGTCTGACGTCTGTCCGTCTGTCCGTCCGTCCGTCCGTCAGTCACACGTCACACGTCACACTTTTGCCCAGCTCATATCTCCGCAACCGTTTGCCCCGATCCATGCCAAATTAATCAATTCTCACATGACCCTCTTCTAGCGCCACCATGAGGCCCATTCTTGCAAAACACATTTTTTGGACACTGCTACAGATTTTGCCCTAAAATCACGCAAATCGCTACACAGTATGTCTACACTCATGTCATCAACATGGATCTCTCCCATATAGCACCACCGTCAGGCCAAGTTTTTCAAACACATTTTTGGACACTGCTCCAACACATTTTGGCCTAAAAGGTTGCTTATCTCCCGATTAGGGAGTCTTACTGGTAGGCCTATTAGGCTATTATTGCAATCGATCGATCGCAATGGAATGGAGAGGGAAATGGGCACAGCGCATCGTAAAGGAAGCCCGACCAGGTAATATATATAGACCTATTTGACTACTGCGTCTGCTTCGGTTAGGGTTTTTTCTACACGGGGCCGTGTGGAGGCGTAGAGGTCCACCCGGGGAGGTGGAATTCCTTTTGATTGGTCTTGGTGTGGACAAGGCCTAATACTCAACAATAGGATTTAATGGTGATTGTAGAGGCCAAAGTCCTTATACTTGGCACTACTGGATGCCGATGCTCAAGATCAAGTTTAGAACATGTGATGTGTCCAAGAAAACTGATGTCCAAACAGTACATTAAAGTTCAGCATAAACAACATTTATTCTGCAGCCAAGTTCTATACTTCAGCTAATAAAATAATAAACATGAATGCACACACATCAGCCTCTCAGACACAAACACAGTCAAAGAAACTGTGTGCCTCTCACATCAACAACACCTGTCTGTGATTACAGAGTCAGTTAAATAGACAACAACACCTGTCTGTGGCCCTGTCTATACCTAAAAATCCCCGGGCGTTTCTGACTTCGTTTTGAAACCTCTACGCCTCCACACGGGCCCGCGTAGAAAAATATGTGTGTCCACACGGTATTATCAAAACGCTATAAATCCCTGTCTGCGCGTCACCGAAGCGGGTGGCGCGTCCCCCTGCTCTCATGCAATCATTGCAGCAGCTATCTATCTATAGGCTATGCATCGTCCAAGTTTCACAATCTTCACACTTTAACATGCACAATTGCTATTTAAACATTCATTGTGGGCTCGCCTATAAGGCAAGCACACTTTAGATATTGTCATTATTTCTATACTATACTATACTATACTATATCAACTTCTCCTCAAAACTTCGGTTCCTTTCTACTCCTACATACTTAGTGAGAAAAGAAAATAAAAACATCAATGTGTTCAGTTTACAGTGGCGAAGTGTGCTATTATTTTTTATAGCAATCAGCCAAATGGTGGCGCTGTAGGAAGCCTTCGAAAGTGCGAACTTTGAAACAGGTATAGCTCATGCTGTGTTTAACATACAGCCATGAAACCTGTATACACTTATGCGTCTCTCATGACGAACAACTTTTACCCTCTAACTTTTGACCTCTGACCTTTAGGTCTCCCACAATTCGGAATTATATGAAAAACAGTAAAAATCTATCTCCTCCTGGGATTTTCGCGTCAAGTGCACAAAACTTTTTTCACATGAACTTTGGACCAATACCTATACAGTCTATGTGGTGAGAAGTTTGTACGTTAAACCATTAATTTTTAATAATTCAATTCATATTGCGGTTTTATGCAAATTATTATTCTGCCTCTAAATCAAACATGCAAAGTGTTACTTTCATGGCATTTGGCAAACATGTAGAGGGTTAGTCCAAATATCACTGAAACCAATCTTATTCCAATTGGCCAAAGGGGGGCGCTATACGAAGCGTTTGAAAATTCAAACTTCAAACGGGCATAAGTCTTGACTCGTTTCGTTTGAAGACATGCAACTTGTTACACGCGTGCTTTGACTCAAGCGGAAGACATCTGTGTCGTTGTTAAGTAAGCTCCGCCCTTAGATTTTCCGCCAATTTGAGCAGTTTGTAAAACGCGTAAACCTGCTTTTATTCTGAAATTTTTGCGTCACGTGCACAAAACTTTTTTTACGTGAACTTTGGACCGATATCTAAAGATCTGTCAGATCGGATTTCTTTAAAATTGAAACATGCTTTTTTAAATAATTCAATGAATATTGCATTTTATGCAAATTATTCTTCTGCCTCTAAATCATACATACAACGTAGCATGTTCATGGCATTTGGCAAAGATGTAGAGTGTTATTCCAAATATCACTAAAACCAATCATACCCCAATTGGCCAAAGGGGGGCGCTATATCATTTTGAGCAGTTTGTGAAACGCTTAAAACCGTTTTTATTCTAGGATTTCTTTTTAGCAATTTGCATGAAACATTCTACACGCAATCTAAGGACCTTTATCTAACATGCCTATGAAGTGCATACAATAAAATAATAAAATAATAATAATAAATATAGCTGCAAGCAGCGATAAAGTGGCCAAAGCCAAAAACACCTCAAATCATGAACACAGCCTGGGATGTGCGTGAAATCTTGCAAGCACATTCCCAATAGGTCAAGGAACAGATACCACCCTTCTATCATTGGCCTGTTATAGCGCCACCAGCGGGTCAACTTTTGCATAACATTTTTGGAAAAAATGGACCAATCTTTGACGTCAGTAACGTCAAAGAGAGCACTGCCTGCGATCTTGACATTTTGTACTTTTATAGCCATTGTTTTCCGGCTTGAAGCAAGCCCACAATTGTTTCGAAGGAACAATATTTTTCTAGTTTAATATAAATTCGCGAACTATTTCTAGAGCAGGAGAGGGGAGAGGAATCGTCGAGTGTGGTATGCTCTCTCTCTCTCTCTCTCTCTCTCTCTCTCTCTCTCTCTCTCTCTCTCTGCATTAAACGAATGTAACTCTATCAATCAGAACTTCGTGGTCAAGCAAGCATTACTTTGTATTGAGAGAGAGAGTGGTGCGCTCTCTCAGACGGACTTTTCTTTTTAGCTTGCGCTGATCGTGGAAATAATCTAAAAGGAGGCACATGCCGTGAATAATCAACATATTCTCACCTTCAAAGCGTCAGACAACTGATGCCTGCATGCGTGCGTATGTCTCCATTATGCTTGAAATCATTTGATATTGGCATTTGATATCCAAACTTTGACAAAGAGAAGAGGCAGGCGCGTCGCGTCAGATATGCTCCGTTAACAAGACTAGGGCTGTATCTCGTTATTGATAATGAGCACCTTATCGATCCGGCTTATTGAGCCGGTGGAAAGCTATGTGAGACAACAAATTCAGAACATAACTGGTATCTTTTGAGACTGTGAGATCGTGGCTGACCACCATTTATGAAGATGACATTTGACAAAAGTAACAAATATCATTAAAATCATTCATTAGGCTAAATAGGGCTCCATCCCTAAACAAGACAGCTGAGCTCTCTAATGTTAACATGTCGTGAATGCGCTCATAAATATGGATATTCTACAGAGACTATTATGGGATTCTCTCATAGCAAAGAGGAGGAGGCGAGGAGCACAAGGTGACGTAAGCATGCAAGCAAAGAACTTCTCCGTTTATGCTGTCCACAAGGCAAAATAAATACGCCCGGGTAACAAAAATGCACTGCAGCCGGAGTTTTGGAAACTATTCGTCTAGTCCTCCGTTTGCATGCGTTTGCATGTGGACACCCATGGGCGTTCGTGGCTTTACCTCCCCGGGGATTAAAAATACGTTGTCGTCTGGACAGGGCCTGTGATTACAGAGTCAGTTAAATAGACAACAACACCTGTCTGTGATTACAGAGTCAGTTAAATAGACAACAACACCTGTCTGTGATTACAGAGTCAGTTAAATAGACAACAACACCTGTCTGTGATTACAGAGTCAGTTAAATAGACAACAACACCTGTCTGTGATTACAGAGTCAGTTAAATAGACAACAACACCTGTCTGTGATTACAGAGTCAGTTAAATAGACAACAACACCTGTCTGTGATTACAGAGTCAGTTAAATAGACAACAACACCTGTCTGTGATTACAGAGTCAGTTAAATAGACAACAACACCTGTCTGTGATTACAGAGTCAGTTAAATAGACAACAACACCTGTCTGTGATTACAGAGTCAGTTAAATAGACAACAACACCTGTCTGTGATTACAGAGTCAGTTAACCCTCCTCACGGATAGTCTTGATGTAGCCAAAAATCTCAACATCTACTTCACCTCCATGGCCAAAAATCTGGTCAATAAACTGCCCGCTCCATCTGGGCTGTTTGGTGTTAGGCACATCTTGAAATTCTACAGGAACCTTGGGGTATGCAAAGACAACCTTAAACTTGCCACGGTGTCAACTGATGAAGTGTTTAAAAAACTGCGCACCCTACCTCAATTCAAGGCCGCTGGCCATGATAAAATTGCCCCCAAATTTCTCATAGACTCAGCTGCCACCATTGCCCCAATCATTACCCATATTATTAATCTATCTATCAAGCAGGGTTATGTCCCCCAGGACTTCAAATTAGCCAAGGTAACCCCCCTGCACAAAAAAGGCAGTAAACTTGACCCTGGCAACTACAGGCCAATCTCAATCCTTAGTTCCATCTCTAAGGTAATGGAAAAAATTGTCTATGAACAGGTGGCTAAATATCTTGAAGAGAATAAACTGATCTACGAGTTCCAGTCTGGCTTCAGAGAGTCCCATTCCACAGATACATGCCTCATCTATTTGAATGATTACATCAAACGTGAAATTCACGATGGCAAATATTGTGGCATGGTCATGCTGGACCTCCAGAAGGCATTTGACACCGTCGATCATTCTATTCTGATCGAAAAACTCAAAGCTATTGGTCTTGATAGCACAGCAGTGAGATGGATGCACTCTTACTTGGTGGGGAGGGAACAGATGGTGGAAGTCAACGGAACCCTGTCCCCCCCCCTCCCAGTAAACTGTGGAGTACCTCAAGGGAGTATACTAGGACCACTGTTGTTCTTAATATACGTAAACGACATGTCATCTGCTTGTGACTGCAATCTGTTTCTGTTCGCGGATGACTCGGCTCTCCTAGTCTCAGGCAGAGACATTTTGCAGGTTGAAAAGGCCCTTAACTGTGAACTTAACAAGATCTGCACCTGGCTCAATGACAACAGACTCTCAATTCACCTAGGCAAAACTGAATGTATCCTCTTTGGATCTAGTCAGAAACTTAGCCTAGTTGAGAACTTCACAATTAAAGTAGGTGACACTGTGATAGAAAGAAAAAACCACATCTGCTACCTGGGTTGCATCCTGGAGGCTAACCTATCCAGTGAAAAAATGACCACCAAGGTAATCAATAAAGTCAATCAACGAATTCGCTTCTTGCAAAGAGTTGCCCCACTGATCAATATTAAATCCCGAAAGACACTAGGAGGTGCTCTTATTGGGCCCCTCATTGATTACGGAGTCCTTGTCTGGTATCGCGACGCCCCAGCTGCCTTAAAGCTAAAGCTCCAAACAGCCCAAAACAAACTAATTAGGGTTGTGCTTGGTCTCCCTCCTCTGACCCACCTTACCGAGCATCACCACGAAAGCGTGGGGTGGCTCAAAGTAGCTGACAGAGTACAGCATCTTGCAATGGGCCTGGTGTACAAGATACACTACACCTCCAAGATTCCCATGTACCTGACAAACTACTTCTTAAAGGTCAAGGATGTTCACGATCATAACACCAGAGGCAGCTCCACTAATCATCATCAGCGTAGATTTAACACTAAACAAGGCGCTAACTCGTTCTCCTGCTATACCATCAACATGTGGAACGCCCTTCCACAAGCCCTAAAGGAGAGCAAATCCCTAGCCTCCTTCAAAATTGGTATGAAAAGTCACCTTCAGACAGCAGCTACCCGTGACTTGTAAATAGACTAAGCCCCCATGCTCCCCCCCCCCCCCCCTTTTTCTTTGTATTCTGCCTTTTGTATTTGATGTTATGCTTTTGAAACTGATATTATCCTAGATAAAGTACTATCTTCTATCCGTCTGTCTTTCAATGTTATATGAGATACTTAAAGTGTGGTTCCTGTGGAAATAAGCCTCGGCTTTCTAGGATCTCCTTTTAGTTGACCTTGTACCAGTGATTTGTACTGTCATGAAACTGTACTTTTTTCTATTGCAAACTTCTAATAAATTCTTCAATCAATCAATCAATTAAATAGACAACAACACCTGTCTGTGATTACAGAGTCAGTTAAATAGACAACAACACCTGTCTGTGATTACAGAGTCAGTTAAATAGACAACAACACCTGTCTGTGATTACAGAGTCAGTTAAATAGACAACAACACCTGTCTGTGATTACAGAGTCAGTTAAATAGACAACAACACCTGTCTGTGATTACAGAGTCAGTTAAATAGACAACAACACCTGTCTGTGATTACAGAGTCAGTTAAATAGACAACAACACCTGTCTGTGATTACAGAGTCAGTTAAATAGACAACAACACCTGTCTGTGATTACAGAGTCAGTTAAATAGACAACAACACCTGTCTGTGATTACAGAGTCAGTTAAATAGACAACAACACCTGTCTGTGATTACAGAGTCAGTTAAATAGACAACAACACCTGTCTGTGATTACAGAGTCAGTTAAATAGACAACAACACCTGTCTGTGATTACAGAGTCAGTTAAATAGACAACAACACCTGTCTGTGATTACAGAGTCAGTTAAATAGACAACAACACCTGTCTGTGATTACAGAGTAAGTTAAATAGACATTTGATTACCTGAGATGAATAACAGTATAAGTCCATATTTGATTTTTTTTTAATATATATATTTTTCAATTTACCAGACTGTAAACCACAAACTAGTCATTTATAATCTGTTAATTTGTTAATGCAATCCCCCCTCATTTTGTTTAATTGTCGGTTTTAATGTTATCTGCTCCCTTTGTCTGCTGAATATTGTGTGTATGGACTTATGTCTTATAATTCCTAATATATATGAGTTAAGTAAAAAAAAACAAATGCAACAAAATGAGAGGGGAGTACATTAAGACTTTAAGAGATTAAACACTTCTAGTTTGTGGTTTATAGTCTGGTAAATCAAAAAAAATATATCTTTATCCAAAATGTTAAAATACGGACTTAGACTGTTATTGGTCTCAGGTACTCAGTTAGCAAAAGACCAGACATTAACTTCAGTGACATCATCAATAAGCAACTGGCTGAAATGGCTTACAGTGATGTTAATGTGAACCAAGAACAGGGAAACTAAATATATAATATTTAATAATTTAATAATATATCATTTAAAAAGAAATGTTTTAAAAAATGTTGCCAAAAAGCAACGCTGGGCCTTGCAGGGTTAACAGTGAAGCGCGCGCACACACACACACACACACACACACACACACACACACACACACACACACACACACACACACACACACACACACACACACACACACACACACACACACACACACACACACACACACACACACACACACACACACACACAGTCTTACCACAGTGTATCTTGGCACTTTGCCAGGTCTTTCTCCCTCCTCCCTCTCCTCTCCATTAGAGCTCTCCTCTCTCCTTCTCTTCCTGGAGGTCAGCATGGATGACCCCTCCTCCATGACCTGTAGGGTCAAAGGTCAAAGGTCACCAAAGGTTAAACACATGATGGGAATCAAGCAGACTCTCCTAATCCAGATCAATAAGCATTGATTGATTGAGCGGCCGAAATGGGTTTCCTCAGACGGGTGGCTGGTATCTCAAGTGGTTCAAGTGGTTAAATATCTGAAAACACAAATTAACATGAATCCAAAATACACTGATGATTGTGCTGTCAAACAATGAAACTATGGAATCTATTAACAGGTTGTGGGGGTCCCTGCTTCATCTCTCTCTCAACTAAGGGGTCCCTGCTTCATCTCTCTCTCACTAAGGGGTCCCTGCTTCATCTCTCTATCAACTAAGGGGTCCCTGCTTCATCTCTCTCTCAACTAAGGGGTCCCTGCTTCATCTCTCTCTCAACTAAGGGGTCCCTGCTTCATCTCTCTCTCACTAAGGGGTCCCTGCTTCATCTCTCTATCAACTAAGGGGTCCCTGCTTCATCTCTCTCTCAACTAAGGGGTCCCTGCTTCATCTCTCTCTCACTAAGGGGTCCCTGCTTCATCTCTCTATCAACTAAGGGGTCCCTGCTTCATCTCTCTCTCAACTAAGGGGTCCCTGCTTCATCTCTCTCTCAACTAAGGGGTCCCTGCTTCATCTCTCTCTCAACTAAGGGGTCCCTGCTTCATCTCTCTCTCAACTAAGGGGTCCCTGCTTCATCTCTCTCTCAACTAAGGGGTCCCTGCTTCATCTCTCTCAACTAAGGGGTCCCTGCTTCATATCTCTCAGTCTCAACTAAGGGGTCCCTGCTTCATCTCTCTCTCAACTAAGGGGTCCCTGCTTCATCTCTCTCTCACTAAGGGGTCCCTGCTTCATCTCTCTATCAACTAAGGGGTCCCTGCTTCATCTCTCTCTCAACTAAGGGGTCCCTGCTTCATCTCTCTCTCAACTAAGGGGTCCCTGCTTCATCTCTCTCTCACTAAGGGGTCCCTGCTTCATCTCTCTATCAACTAAGGGGTCCCTGCTTTATCTCTCTCTCAGCTAAGGGGTCCCTGCTTCATCTCTCTCTCACTAAGGGGTCCCTGCTTCATCTCTCTCTCAACTAAGGGGTCCCTGCTTCATCTCTCTCTCACTAAGGGGTCCCTGCTTCATCTCTCTCTCAACTAAGGGGTCCCTGCTTCATCTCTCTCTCACTAAGGGGTCCCTGCTTCATCTCTCTCTCAACTAAGGGGTCCCTGCTTCATCTCTCTCTCAACTAAGGGGTCCCTGCTTCATCTCTCTCTCACTAAGGGGTCCCTGCTTCATCTCTCTATCAACTAAGGGGTCCCTGCTTCATCTCTCTCTCAACTAAGGGGTCCCTGCTTCATCTCTCTCTCAACTAAGGGGTCCCTGCTTCATCTCTCTCTCAACTAAGGGGTCCCTGCTTCATCTCTCTCTCAACTAAGGGGTCCCTGCTTCATCTCTCTCTCAACTAAGGGGTCCCTGCTTCATCTCTCTCTCAACTAAGGGGTCCCTGCTTCATCTCTCTCTCAACTAAGGGGTCCCTGCTTCATCTCTCTCTCACTAAGGGGTCCCTGCTTCATCTCTCTCTCAACTAAGGGGTCCCTGCTTCATCTCTCTCTCAACTAAGGGGTCCCTGCTTCATCTCTCTCTCACTAAGGGGTCCCTGCTTCATCTCTCTCTCAACTAAGGGGTCCCTGCTTCATCTCTCTCTCAACTAAGGGGTCCCTGCTTCATCTCTCTCTCACTAAGGGGTCCCTGCTTCATCTCTCTCTCAACTAAGGGGTCCCTGCTTCATCTCTCTCTCAACTAAGGGGTCCCTGCTTCATCTCTATCAACTAAGGGGTCCCTGCTTCATCTCTCTCAACTAAGGGGTCCCTGCTTCATCTCTCTCTCAACTAAGGGGTCCCTGCTTCATCTCTCTCTCAACTAAGGGGTCCCTGCTTCATCTCTATCAACTAAGGGGTCCCTGCTTCATCTCTCTCAACTAAGGGGTCCCTGCTTCATCTCTCTCTCAACTAAGGGGTCCCTGCTTCATCTCTCTCTCTCTCTCTCTCTCTCAACTAAGGGGTCCCTGCTTCATCTCTCTCTCAACTAAGGGGTCCCTGCTTCATCTCTCTCAGCTAAGGGGTCCCTGCTTCATCTCTCCCTCAACTAAGGGGTCCCTGCTTCATCTCTCCCTCAACTAAGGGGTCCCTGCTTCATCTCTCTCTCAACTAAGGGGTCCCTGCTTCATCTCTCTCTCAACTAAGGGGTCCCTGCTTCATCTCTCTCAGCTAAGGGGTCCCTGCTTCATCTCTCCCTCAGCTAAGGGGTCCCTGCTTCATCTCTCTCAGCTAAGGGGTCCCTGCTTCATCTCTCCCTCAGCTAAGGGGTCCCTGCTTCATCTCTCTCAGCTAAGGGGTCCCTGCTTCATCTCTCTCTCACTAAGGGGTCCCTGCTTCATCTCTCTCTCACTAAGGGGTCCCTGCTTCATCTCTCCCTCAGCTAAGGGGTCCCTGCTTCATCTCTCTCTCAACTAAGGGGTCCCTGCTTCATCTCTCTCTCAACTAAGGGGTCCCTGCTTCATCTCTCTCTCAACTAAGGGGTCCCTGCTTCATCTCTCTCTCAACTAAGGGGTCCCTGCTTCATCTCTCTCTCAACTAAGGGGTCCCTGCTTCATCTCTCTATCAACGAAGGGGTCCCTGCTTCATCTCTCCCTCAACTAAGGGGTCCCTGCTTCATCTCTCCCTCAACTAAGGGGTCCCTGCTTCATCTCTCTCAACTAAGGGGTCCCTGCTTCATCTCTCTCTCAGCTAAGGGGTCCCTGCTTCATCTCTCTCTCAACTAAGGGGTCCCTGCTTCATCTCTCTCTCAACTAAGGGGTCCCTGCTTCATCTCTCTCTCAACTAAGGGGTCCCTGCTTCATCTCTCCCTCAGCTAAGGGGTCCCTGCTTCATCTCTCTCTCAACTAAGGGGTCCCTGCTTCATCTCTCTCTCAACTAAGGGGTCCCTGCTTCATCTCTCCCTCAGATAAGGGGTCCCTGCTTCATCTCTCTCTCAACTAAGGGGTCCCTGCTTCATCTCTCTCTCAACTAAGGGGTCCCTGCTTCATCTCTCTCTCAACTAAGGGGTCCCTGCTTCATCTCTCTCTCAACTAAGGGGTCCCTGCTTCATCTCTCTCTCAACTAAGGGGTCCCTGCTTCATCTCTCTCTCAACTAAGGGGTCCCTGCTTCATCTCTCTATCAACTAAGGGGTCCCTGCTTCATCTCTCCCTCAACTAAGGGGTCCCTGCTTCATCTCTCCCTCAACTAAGGGGTCCCTGCTTCATCTCTCTCAACTAAGGGGTCCCTGCTTCATCTCTCTCAACTAAGGGGTCCCTGCTTCATCTCTCCCTCAACTAAGGGGTCCCTGCTTCATCTCTCTCAACTAAGGGGTCCCTGCTTCATCTCTCTCTCAACTAAGGGGTCCCTGCTTCATCTCTCTCTCAACTAAGGGGTCCCTGCTTCATCTCTCTATCAACTAAGGGGTCCCTGCTTCATCTCTCCCTCAACTAAGGGGTCCCTGCTTCATCTCTCCCTCAACTAAGGGGTCCCTGCTTCATCTCTCTCAACTAAGGGGTCCCTGCTTCATCTCTCTCAACTAAGGGGTCCCTGCTTCATCTCTCCCTCAACTAAGGGGTCCCTGCTTCATCTCTCTCAACTAAGGGGTCCCTGCTTCATCTCTCTCTCAACTAAGGGGTCCCTGCTTCATCTCTCTCTCAACTAAGGGGTCCCTGCTTCATCTCTCTATCAACTAAGGGGTCCCTGCTTCATCTCTCCCTCAACTAAGGGGTCCCTGCTTCATCTCTCCCTCAACTAAGGGGTCCCTGCTTCATCTCTCTCAACTAAGGGGTCCCTGCTTCATCTCTCTCAACTAAGGGGTCGCTGCTTCATCTCTCTCTCAACTAAGGGGTCCCTGCTTCATCTCTCTCTCACTAAGGGGTCCCTGCTTCATCTCTCTCAACTAAGGGGTCGCTGCTTCATCTCTCTCTCAACTAAGGGGTCCCTGCTTCATCTCTCTCTCACTAAGGGGTCCCTGCTTCATCTCTCTCTCAACTAAGGGGTCCCTGCTTCATCTCTCTCTCAACTAAGGGGTCCCTGCTTCATCTCTCTCTCACTAAGGGGTCGCTGCTTCATCTCTCTCTCAACTAAGGGGTCCCTGCTTCATCTCTCTCTCACTAAGGGGTCCCTGCTTCATCTCTCTCAACTAAGGGGTCGCTGCTTCATCTCTCTCTCAACTAAGGGGTCCCTGCTTCATCTCTTTCTCAACTAAGGGGTCCCTGCTTCATCTCTCTATCAACTAAGGGGTCCCTGCTTCATCTCTCTATCAACTAAGGGGTCCCTGGTTCATCTCTCTATCAACTAAGGGGTCCCTGCTTCATCTCTCTCTCAACTAAGGGGTCCCTGGTTCATCTCTCTATCAACTAAGGGGTCCCTGCTTCATCTCTCTATCAACTAAGGGGTCCCTGCTTCATCTCTCTATCAACTAAGGGGTCCCTGGTTCATCTCTCTATCAACTAAGGGGTCCCTGCTTCATCTCTCTATCAACTAAGGGGTCCCTGCTTCATCTCTCTCTCAACTAAGGGGTCCCTGCTTCATCTCTCTATCAACTAAGGGGTCCCTGCTTCATCTCTCTCTCAACTAAGGGGTCCCTGCTTCATCTCTCTCTCAACTAAGGGGTCCCTGCTTCATCTCTCTCTCAACTAAGGGGTCCCTGCTTCATCTCTCTCTCAACTAAGGGGTCCCTGCTTCATCTCTCTCTCAACTAAGGGGTCCCTGGTTCATCTCTCTATCAACTAAGGGGTCCCTGCTTCATCTCTCTATCAACTAAGGGGTCCCTGCTTCATCTCTCTCTCAACTAAGGGGTCCCTGCTTCATCTCTCTATCAACTAAGGGGTCCCTGCTTCATCTCTCTCTCAACTAAGGGGTCCCTGCTTCATCTCTCTCTCAACTAAGGGGTCCCTGCTTCATCTCTCTCTCAACTAAGGGGTCCCTGCTTCATCTCTCTCTCAACTAAGGGGTCCCTGCTTCATCTCTCTCTCAACTAAGGGGTCCCTGCTTCATCTCTATCAACTAAGGGGTCCCTGCTTCATCTCTCTCAACTAAGGGGTCCCTGCTTCATCTCTCTCTCAACTAAGGGGTCCCTGCTTCATCTCTCTCTCAACTAAGGGGTCCCTGCTTCATCTCTCTCTCAACTAAGGGGTCCCTGCTTCATCTCTCTCTCAACTAAGGGGTCCCTGCTTCATCTCTCTCTCAACTAAGGGGTCCCTGCTTCATCTCTCTATCAACTAAGGGGTCCCTGCTTCATCTCTATCAACTAAGGGGTCCCTGCTTCATCTCTATCAACTAAGGGGTCCCTGCTTCATCTCTATCAACTAAGGGGTCCCTGCTTCATCTCTCTATCAACTAAGGGGTCCCTGCTTCATCTCTATCAACTAAGGGGTCCCTGCTTCATCTCTCAGCTGCTCAGCTGTAAATGCAAGTCATGAGTAAAGTACAGCTGAGTGGGTGAGGGGGGGGGGTGGGGGGGGGGTCATGACCTCTCCAGACTGTACTGTTGCGTAACAGCAGACAGCTGGACCAGTTAAACTCTCACAGCTGTTAACCCCTTAAAGCCTGGACCAGTTACACTCTGTTAACCCCTTAAAGCCTGGACCAGTTACACTCACACAGCTGTTAACCCCTTAAAAAGATCCCTGGCTAATACGACAAATATGTCTTAATACATTATAATTGTCCTCTATAACTACAATGTCATAAATGTCATGTGTGATTTATCCCTATGGAATTTATGGCAAAAATGTAAACATTTGAAATATTGATTTGATGCTCATATTAACCATAGGAAGTATTACGTTTGTTTTTATTTGCACATGCATGCCATAAATTCCATAGGGATAGATCACACATGACATTTATGACATCATCAACTTGCGACAGGTATTTCCCCTATTGAGTGAAAGATTAGCTATTTCTAGAAGAAATACAATATTTAAGGTGTTTTTAATTTTACATTGTAGTTATAGAGGATAATTATAATGCATTAAGGCATATTTGTTGTATTAGCCAGAGATCCAAAACAACGTTGTCGTTTTGTCGTCTAATCATGCTTTTATGAACACCCTGGACAGTTTTTAATTTGCTTCACTCTTTATTTAGATATTTGATGTAAATGTTACCAGGCCCTCCAGGCCCAGGGCCTCTCCCCACACACACCCATTGTAACTTCAAACTCCATTTTAACCATGATAGATTCATTAAAAACACCCATTATGTATAAGATCATCTGATAATATTTGGAATTTATTTGGACACTTGAAAAATATATTATTTAGTATAATTTTAAATTTGAAGTACAAAGTTATTTTCAGTCAGTTCTAACCAACATGGCTGTTATCTCAATGTTTTCCTCACAACATAATCACTAAAATATCGTCACTGTCGGGCAGAAACCTCCTATCTCCAAGTTTCAAATGTGTACGTCTTTTGGTAAAGCAAAGCCCTGCTTCATCATACAAGACTGTCGCACAAAACTAGTGAAAGCAGATCTACAAGTGTGTGCTTGTAGATCTGCTGTTTTCACTAGTTTAGTACATTTTATAGATATAGAATAAATACAAAACGAACGGTTTTGGACATTCAAGGTTTCCACCCGACAACGACGATATGCTATAAATATAAGGTGCTGGGAGTGAAAATTATAATGTAGGGGTGCCTCGGATTAAAACAATATTTATGGGGTGACCTGAGACAAAAGAGTTTGGGAACCCCTGATGTGAACAAACCCAGAGCAAACAGAACCATGTATTTCTGCAACCTCACAAAGTCTGACCAAAACCAGGAGGAATACTGGGACCCCCCCCCCCCCCCCCCTAGAAACTAGACTGAGTGGTAAAACATCGAGCAGCTTGGAGCGTTGTTTAGAAGTGTTAGTTGCAAATCACTCAACGGTCCTGCAAACCACCTGTTTCTAAACTGCACATAATGTTGTACATACACAGGATGTTGTGTTGTAGAAAACGAGCGCTTCCAAACTCTGACACTTGGAAAAATAAAAACCTGCACAGAAATTCTTGACAGAAAGTAGCTCATAACATCTCTATGGTGGATTTTTTTAATGAAACAAAAACACTGCAGATAGAAAGAGGATAATTCAAGCTTTCAGTACAGCCGCAATGTTGGTGAGTTTAACTTTGTTTAATGCAATCAGAAAGGACTTTTCTGTTTGGATGTTTGGGCTGTCAATGGCAGGAAGTAGTTTTTATTTTCTATTGTAACATCACTTCCATTCCATAGGATATCATTCTACTGGTTCTAGGACTGTTAACTCTTTGAGCGCCAGCGCCCTCTAGGGGCCAAAGAATGCCAGCGCATCTCTCATAGGCGAGCGCTTTAGCTTCCAGGACTTCAGCTTCCAGGACCTGACGTGCTCACGTTGATGCACGGCATGGAAATGTCCCGGATGAAGATGCTAACAGAATGGCTATTCCCATTTTGTCATCTAAAAGATCATTTTTGGGCGATTTCGCCGTAAATAAACCTCGCACCGCTTTCCTAAAACACAAAAAAGAGATATAAGCCTTTAAAGATGCGGTCTTTCATTGGATTAGGCGGAGATTGGCGATTGCGTTCGCAAATTACGGCCGGCCAGGACGTTGTTAGCTTTCGGCTAGTAGCTACAAAAATCAAGCCAGGCTTCAGAAGGCCTCTTATCATTTTATTCATTTAATTAAATAAAGCCGAACTACTTCGGGATCGGCACACTCGTGTACTCATCGGAAGCGGCGCCGAACATCGGGTGAACATTGGGGAGCTCAAAAATGTATTTTAAACCATTTTTAATGGAATATATCGTCGGACAGAGTAGAATGGCTAACTGGCTAGCGGCTAGCGAGCCAGGACCACCCACGACTCTACAAGCAGCTCGGGGTAAGTGAATTAATAAAAAAAAGATTGTATTGGATTGAAATAAAGCCGAACTAGTTCGGGATCGGCACCAGATGAGTTAAATCTAATATCAGCAGTTGAAGCAGACCGTTTAGACCAGGGGTCTTCAACAGGGGGTCTGGGACCCCTAGGGGGTCCTCAGAGTTACTACAGGGGGTCCTACAAATCTTTGTGTGATAGAAGCCTCCTTCTTATATTAACCACTTGAACCCTAACATCCATATTCAGAGAACTTTAGCCAAAACATAGCAGATCTACAAGCTCACAACGCCTCACAACAATGCAGCGTTGTGAGATCTGCTATTTTCACGATAGAACCATCTTATACAAAATGTAATGCCTCAACTCTTAGTGCATGTCAGGGTGTGTGTGTGTGTGGGGGGGGGGGGGGGGGGGGGAGGGCAGTTAAAATATGATTATTT
>NC_137814.1:490000-547500 GCF_963921795.1 Nannobrachium achirus
TCTCGAGATTTCCGCTCTGTCGCATCAAAATCGCGACGCATTTTGAGCTTGTAGATCTGCTATTTTTGACTGTATATGCATTGTGGCCCTTTGGAGTGAGTATGAAATTATAGTGGCCCTCTCCATCATCAAAGTTGCAACTGATATTATCCTAGATAAAGTACTATGTTCTATCCGTCTGTCTTTCAATGTTATATGAGATACTTAAAGTGTGGTTCCTGTGGAAATAAGCCTCGGCTTTCTAGGATCTCCTTTTAGTTGACCTTGTACCAGTGATTTGTACTGTCATGAAACTGTACTTTTGTTTGTGTAGAAGTAAAGAGCAGTGAATATTAAAGTACAGACTTTATAATGTGGAGGTTTGTGTAGAAGTAAAGAACAGTGAATATTAAAGTACAGACTTTATAATGTGGTGGTTTGTGTAGAAGTAAAGAACAGTGAATATTAAAGTACAGACTTTATAATGTGGTGGTTTGTATAGAAGTAAAGAGCAGTGAATATTAAAGTACAGACTTTATAATGTGGTGGTTTGTGTAGAAGTAAAGAGCAGTGAATATTAAAGTACAGACTTTATGTTATAATGTGGTGGTTTGTGTAGAAGTAAAGAGCAGTGAATATTAAAGTACAGACTTTATAATGTGGAGGTTTGTGTAGAAGTAAAGAACAGTGAATATTAAAGTACAGACTTTATAATGTGGTGGTTTGTGTAGAAGTAAAAAACAGTGAATATTAAAGTACAGACTTTATAATGTGGTGGTTTGTGTAGAAGTAAAGAACAGTGAATATTAAAGTACAGACTTTATGTTATAATGTGGAGGTTTTCTGTAGAAGTAAAGAGCAGTGAATATTAAAGTACAGACTTTATGTTATAATGTGGAGGTTTTGTGTAGAAGTAAAGAACAGTGAATATTAAAGTACAGACTTTATAATGTGGTGGTTTGTGTAGAAGTAAAGAACAGTGAATATTAAAGTACAGACTTTATAATGTGGTGGTTTGTGTAGAAGTAAAGAACAGTGAATGTTAAAGTACAGACTTTATAATGTGGTGGTTTGTGTAGAAGTAAAGAGCAGTGAATATTAAAGTACAGACTTTATAATGTGGTGGTTTGTGTAGAAGTAAAGAGCAGCGAATATTAAAGTACAGACTTTATAATGTGGTGGTTTGTGTAGAAGTAAAGAGCAGTGAATATTAAAGTACAGACTTTATAATGTGGTGGTTTGTGTAGAAGTAAAGAACAGTGAATATTAAAGTACAGACTTTATAATGTGGAGGTTTGTGTAGAAGTAAAGAACAGTGAATGTTAAAGTACAGACTTTATGTTGTAATGTGGTGGTTTGTGTAGAAGTAAAGAGCAGTTAATGTTAAAGTACAGACTTTATAATGTGGTGGTTTGTGTAGAAGTAAAGAGCAGTTAATGTTAAAGTACAGACTTTATAATGTGGTGGTTTGTGTAGAAGTAAAGAGCAGTGAATGTTAAAGTACAGACTTTATAATGTGGAGGTTTGTGTAGAAGTAAAGAACAGTGAATATTAAAGTACAGACTTTATGTTGTAATGTCGTGGTTTGTGTAGAAGTAAAGAACAGTGAATATTAAAGTACAGACTTTATAATGTGGTGGTTTGTGTAGAAGTAAAGAGCAGTTAATGTTAAAGTACAGACTTTATGTTGTAATGTGGTGGTTTGTGTAGAAGTAAAGAACAGTGAATATTAAAGTACAGACTTTATGTTGTAATGTGGTGGTTTGTGTAGAAGTAAAGAGCAGTGAATATTAAAGTACAGACTTTATAATGTGGTGGTTTGTAGAAGTAAAGAACAGTGAATGTTAAAGTACAGACTTTATAATGTGGTGGTTTGTAGAAGTAAAGAACAGTGAATGTTAAAGTACAGACTTTATAATGTGGTGGTTTGTGTAGAAGTAAAGAGCAGTGAATATTAAAGTACAGACTTTATAATGTGGTGGTTTGTGTAGAAGTAAAGAACAGTGAATATTAAAGTACAGACTTTATAATGTGGAGGTTTGTGTAGAAGTAAAGAACAGTGAATATTAAAGTACAGACTTTATAATGTGGTGGTTTGTGTAGAAGTAAAGATCAGTGAATGTTAAAGTACAGACTTTATAATGTGGAGGTTTGTGTAGAAGTAAAGAACAGTGAATGTTAAAGTACAGACTTTATAATGTGGTGGTTTGTGTAGAAGTAAAGAACAGTTAATGTTAAAGTACAGACTTTATAATGTGGTGGTTTGTGTAGAAGTAAAGATCAGTGAATGTTAAAGTACAGACTTTATAATGTGGAGGTTTGTGTAGAAGTAAAGAACAGTGAATGTTAAAGTACAGACTTTATAATGTGGTGGTTTGTGTAGAAGTAAAGATCAGTGAATGTTAAAGTACAGACTTTATAATGTGGAGGTTTGTGTAGAAGTAAAGAACAGTGAATGTTAAAGTACAGACTTTATAATGTGGTGGTTTGTGTAGAAGTAAAGAACAGTGAATATTAAAGTACAGACTTTATAATGTGGTGGTTTGTGTAGAAGTAAAGAGCAGTGAATGTTAAAGTACAGACTTTATAATGTGGTGGTTTGTGTAGAAGTAAAGAACAGTGAATATTAAAGTACAGACTTTATAATGTGGTGGTTTGTGTAGAAGTAAAGAACAGTGAATATGAAAGTACAGGCAGCAGCTTGAAGTTCATCCATGACTGTCTCTCAGAGCTGTTGCTATGCATGACGTTGTCCGCCAGACGGCGCTGTTGCTCCTCGATCTTGTTCTGCTGTCTGTGAGAGCTTCCAGCCATGCTTCTCAAACATTATTTGATATACTATATTTAATGAATACCCGTTGTTTAGCGATTTTCAAAACGTTCTTTTCAAAGAAACAAAGGTCTCACTGCCATCCTGGATGGCTTGGTTCCAGGCTTAACATAATTGTTATAAATATTTTTGTAAAAGTCTATGGGGAAAATGAATGGGAGATTTTAAGTGACCCCAGTAAACCACTTCCACTGCGATGCTCTATTGGCCATTCTTATTGTTTCTGTCCAGTTGGATGAATTATTATTAATTTGCATATTAAATGATTGACATGTGGAGGATTCCCCTGAGGCAGTAGGCTACTGTCCTACAGTAGTTTATTAGTGACATAGCCTACTGTAGGCCTACATAAGATATTAATCTGATATGATTTAATATTAGTGACATACTGTAGGCCTACATAAGATATTAATCTGATATTATTTAATATTAGTGACATACTGTAGGCCTACATAAGATATTAATCTGATATGATTTAATATTAGTGAGAAGTAATGTATTAGTCTACTGTACATTTGCTCTGCATATTAAATTGATATTATGTAATATTAGTGACATACTATTAATCTGATATTATTTAATATTAGTGACATACTGTAGGCCTACATGAGATATTAATCTGATATGATTTAATTTAATATTAGTGACATACTGTAAGCCTACATAAGATATTAATCTGATATTATTTAATATTAGTGACATACTGTACATGCAGTCTCATGTTGTCAGTTTAATATTTCTAAAGTGATAATTTAACAACTTTTCAGACCTTTTTAATGGTTCTAAAATGAAGAAAATGAGACCATTAATTAATTAATTACTACTCACAACTAATCAACAAACTAGGCCTTCTGACAGCCTACTGCAGGGGTGTCCAAAGTACGGCCCGGGGGCCAAATGCGGCCCGAGAACACATTTTATAAGCCTGTGGCTTCATTCCTGAATTATATTCTAAATGGCCCGCCAGCACCAAGAATATTATAATCTGTCAGGATTCCTTGTTCCCTGTTTTTTACCTTGTTTGATGTCAAATAATGCTTGTTATTTGTGTTTTGTTCAGAGCAGACACCTGACAAAAGACCATTTATATTAAATATTGATGATGATAGTTAAATTCGATGCATATTTATGTGACCTTTTTATGGTCCGCGACCAAAAGTACATCCTGTCAGGAGACATCGTCAGTCCTTGGGTGTTTTAATATTTCCTTTGAAAAAGGTTTGGACACCCCTGGCCCCTGGCCCCTGGCCTACTTACTGTAAACCTGGCCTACTGTACCCCCTGGCCTACTGTAAACACGTGGTCACCCCTGGCCTACTTACTGTAAACACGTGGTCAAATTGTCCAAATAATAATGACCTTTATTCATATGACCTGTTAGAATTAGAAAGAGGCAAACATTAAATAAAACAGCTCATAACGCCTCGCTCTCGCTTGTGGAACCGAGGCAAACATATAAAAATATAAAATGTTCTTTAATTTTCTTTTAATTGCTTCTCACCCCCCCCCCCCCCCCCCCCCAAACACACACACAAATAATATTTAATTTCCAGACAATGAAAAAGTGTTTTATTTGTCAGTCCAGTCGTTTCATAAACATCTAATAGTAGTACATTATGTACAACAAACCTGTGTGTGTGTGTGTGTGCGTGCGTGCGTGCGTGCGTGCGTGCGTGCGTGCCTGCGTGCCTGCGTGCCTGCGTGCGTGCGTGCGTGCGTGCGTGCGTGCGTTACCCTGGGTTAGGGCAATGGAATCAGATCTGCATCAACACATTTATAGAGCATCGCAGCGGAAGTAGATTCCTGGTGTCACTTAATATTCCTCATTCATTTTCCCCATAGACTTTTACACAAATATTTATAACCTTTGTTTCTATGAAAAGAACATTTTGAAAATCGCTAAACAAAGGGTATTTATTAAATGTAGTATATCAAATAATGTAATATTAAAATCAAACACACAGGATCAAAGGTTGTATGGTCATGATTCACAGCCATCCTGGATGGCTTGGTTCGAGGCTTAACATAATTGTTATAAATATTTTTGTAAAAGTCTATGGGGAAAATGAAGGGGGAATATTAAGTGGCACCAGGAATCTACTTCCGCTGCGACGCTAGAGGAATTCAAAGCGTTAGGCTACTAAAGACTATTTATTCCTAACTCTTATTGTGACTCATATTCCAGCTTGTAGATCTGTGAAATCTGTGGATCTGTAGATCTGATACTTTTGTGTGACGCTGCAGTTATGATGAAGTAGGGCAGGGGTCTTCAACAGGGGGTCCGGGACCCCTAGGGGGTCCTCAGAGTTACTACAGGGGGTCCTCCAAATCTTTGTGTGATAGAAACCTTTATCTACTTGTTTATATTAACCACTTGAACCCCAGCGTCCATATTCAGAGAACTTTAGCCAAAAATAGCAGATCTACAAGCTCACAACGCCTCGCAGCGCGAGGCGTTGTGAGCTTGTAGATCTGCTATTTTCGGCAAAGAGATTTGGTGTAGAGGGGAAAAAGAGCAGACTAAGTACAGAGTGAAAGGTCAAGTTTATTAAGTATTGACGGTTCAAGTGGTTAAAATCTGAAAACACAAATTGACATGAATCCAAAATACACTATGGTTGTGCTGTCAAACGATGATACTACCGGTATATGGAATCTCTGAACAGGTTGTGGGGGTCCCTGCTTCGTCTCTCTCTCAACTAAGGGGTCCCTGCTTCATCTCTCTCTCAGCTAAGGGGTCCCTGCTTCATCTCTCTCAGCTAAGGGGTCCCTGCTTCATCTCTCTCAGCTAAGGGGTCCCTGCTTCATCTCTCTCTCAGCTAAGGGGTCCCTGCTTCATCTCTCTCTCAACTAAGGGGTCCTTGCTTCACCTCTCTCTCAGCTAAGGGGTCCCTGCTTCATCTCTCTCTCAGCTAAGGGGTCCCTGCTTCATCTCTCTCTCAGCTAAGGGGTCCCTGCTTCATCTCTCTCTCAACTAAGGGGTCCTTGCTTCACCTCTCTCTCAGCTAAGGGGTCCCTGCTTCATCTCTCTCTCAGCTAAGGGGTCCCTGCTTCATCTCTCTCTCAGCTAAGGGGTCCCTGCTTCATCTCTCTCTCAACTAAGGGGTCCCTGCTTCATCTCTCTCTCAGCTAAGGGGTCCCTGCTTCATCTCTCTCTCAGCTAAGGGGTCCCTGCTTCATCTCTCTCTCAGCTAAGGGGTCCCTGCTTCATCTCTCTCTCAGCTAAGGGGTCCCTGCTTCATCTCTCTCTCAGCTAAGGGGTCCCTGCTTCACCTCTCTCTCAACTAAGGGGTCCCTGCTTCATCTCTCTCTCAGCTAAGGGGTCCCTGCTTCATCTCTCTCTCAACTAAGGGGTCCCTGCTTCATCTCTCTCTCAACTAAGGGGTCCTTGGCCTGAAAACGTTGAAGACCCCTGGTCAACAGTGATATGAGTTAGTTTTATTTACTCCTCATTAACAGATATGACGCTGCTGTCTGGCCGAAACCTCCTAACTCCAAAATGTTCATTTTCGTGGAAAATGAGTTCAAGTGGAGTTAGGAGGTTTTGACCAAAGGGCTTTTCACTACTTTTCATTGGTTCAATATTATTTTAACCAACACACAGACGTAAAGGGTGTTCAATAGCACATATTTATGAGAGGGCCAATCGGGCCAATCGGGTGGAGTTAGCTGGTTTGGTAGAAAGTGTGGAGTCAAGAAGTTTTGTCCCAAGCACTTTTTACTACTTTCCATTGGTTCAATATTATTTTAACCAACACTTATAGTTGGAGGCCTTAGGGATTTTTCGTGCTAATCAGTCTAAAAGCGCCACATTTTGCACAGATGTAGCCCAGAGCTTTGCTCTGATGATTTAGCTAGGGCGCCCGAGTCGGCGACCTTCGGGGTCGCCACAGCGGCCAAATCAAGTTGGGCTCCCATCGACTTTCAATACAGGAGGAAAATACCCAGAAAAACACATTATTTTTTTCTTTTCTGGGTGTTTAAGTAGGATGTGAGGGGTCTAAATAGGGGTTTGTCATGATGCTGAATCCATTGCAAGCATTTGTTTTGCACAAAAACATTCCTTGGCCCACAAGTGGCCCAAGAAAACTCCCACAAAACTGATGAAAAGTGATGACTCATCACTTTTCATCACTAAACCATTGTTTTCTGGGGCCATTTGTCGCCCAAGGGTATTTTCCTCCTGTATAGAAAGTCGATGGGAGCCCAACTTGATTTGGCCGCTGTGGCGACCCTGAAGGTCGCTGACTCGGGCGCCCTAGCTAAATCATTAGAGCAAAGCTCTGGGCTACATCTGTGTAAAATGTGGCACTTTTAGACTGATTAGCACAAAATTACCATTCTGTCTCCATAAGGCCTCCGACTATCAGATGTAAAGGGTGTTCAATAGCCCTGATTTATGCCAAAAAAAAAAAAAAAAACTCAACTATGGAGTTAAGATGTTTTACAGATCTATGGAGTTAAGAGGTTTTACAGATCTATGGAGTTAAGAGGTTTTACAGATCTATGGAGTTAAGATGTTTTACAGATCAGAGGTTTTACAGATCTATGGAGTTAGGAGGTTTTACTCCTCATTGGTGTCGGGCTCGGTGAAGGCGTTAGGATCGTACAGATCTATGGAGTTAAGAGGTGGTGTGGGGCTCAGGTGAAGGCGTTAGGGTCGTACAGATCTATGGAGTTAAGAGGTTAGGGTTAGGGTTCCTCATCGGTGAAGGCGTTAGGGTCGTACAGATCGTACAGAGGTTTTATTCCTCGGTGGTGTGGGGCTCGGTGAAGGTGTTAGGGTCGTACAGATCTATGGAGTTAGGAGGTTTTACTCCTCATCGGTGTCAGGCTCGGTGAAGGCGTTGGGATCGTACAGGTCTCGTTTCCAGTCGTACGGGTCGAACAGGGGGGCGGGGCTTTTCTCCTCCACCTTCACCTCCTCTTTGGGGGGCGTGGCCTCTTTGGGGGGCGTGGCCTCTGGCTCTGGCTCCGCCTCAACCACAGTTTCCTGAACAATCTGACGGACAGTGGTGGAAAATACATTTACTCAAGTACTTTATTTAAATACATTTACTCAAGTACTTTATTTAAATACATTTACTCAAGTACTTTATTTAAATACATTTGTGACTCAGCACGGCAAACAGCTAGTCATTGGATGTTTTTTATTTATTCATTTGAAAGCTTGGAATCATAGCTACAAAATGATATATTGGTTGTGGAAATTGACCCAACAGTTTTGAAGATATGGCTTATAGAATGATGCCATGCAGAAATACTAAGATCTGAGAAAATCAGCTTCAAAGATAGAATAATAACCTGCAATGACCTGACTCCGCCACATGGGGAGCAGTCAGCAATATTTGGTTACAATTCAATTCAAAGAAGCTTTATTGGCATGCGAAAACAAACGTTTACATAAGACTGTTCAAACATAATGAAACATCAGGGTCTGTTCCCCAAAATGCATGCCTGTCAAAAAATAATTGTATTACTTAAATTGATTACTGAATTCCATTATAAGATAAATGAGGACTTTATTGTTGAAATGATGTTGTAGTGAATTCCAGCAGACTGGAGGTTTGGAAGTTATCCAATGGTGTAAAGTAACAACATTTACATGTACTGTACTGTACTGTACTGTACTGTACTGTACTGTACTGTACTTTACTTTACTGTACTGTACTGTACTGTACTGTACCTGAGTGTTTCCTATTCCCAATACTTTTACTTCTACTCCACACTACATCTCGGATCCAAATA
Organism: Nannobrachium achirus; assembly: GCF_963921795.1. Taxonomy (NCBI): domain Eukaryota; kingdom Metazoa; phylum Chordata; class Actinopteri; order Myctophiformes; family Myctophidae; genus Nannobrachium; species Nannobrachium achirus. The sequence goes on from NC_137814.1 coordinate 498,558, forward strand.
TACTCTAGTAAACTATAGTAACTATAGTTACTAACCCAAAATAATCAAACTAAATATAACTAAATAAGTCCAACTTTAAGTAAACGGTCGGTACCTGTCGGGGGGGGGGGGGGGGGGGGGTTGTACCTGTCGTGGGGGGTGGTCTATGAGACAGTCGGGGTCCCAGTAAGGGTCACAGTCGTACTCCATTCCTTTAGCCACGGGAGGGGGGGGAGGAGGAGGGGGGGTCGTCGGGGCTGGCTCCACCTTCTGGGGGGCTGGGGGCGGAGCCGGAGCGGCAGCCAGGAGCTCCGCCTCCGTCTTGGGTCTGTGGGGGGGGGGGGGGGGGGGGGGTGTATCAGGGTTAAAGGAGAAGCATTTAGCTGACACTCCAAACGCTTTACAGAGCAGAAAATGAAGCACAAGTGCTTAACAGAAATAAATACACATGATTACAATAAAGCAGACAAAATAAAAACATAAAACATTGAACTTCAATAGCAGCACTTCTATGAGAGTATGTTGAGCTGTGCTTTAAAGCTATCCACAGAGGCTGGCTGTCTTAGGTGTAGTGGGAGTTTATTCCAAGCTGTCGGTCCGTAGAAGCAGAAAGCTGCTTCACCATATTTTTTATATGTCATATTAGGCACATCAAGCAGGTCTGCACTAGAAGATCTGAGGGGGCGGTTTGGAACATATCTATGCAGGCAGTCATAGAGAATAAGGGTCCATTTGGTTACCATCTCTCCATCATTTAGCTGAGAACCACCTAGGAACCCCCTCAAGGACCGCTGGTGGTCTCATAAACAACTGGACCATGATAAACAACACTAACCTGTGGTGGTCCTGGACCACAGTCTCATTGACACACTAACCTGCATGCTGGGTTGTAGCGAGGGTCACACAGCACAGGTACGCCCCCTGCTGGCAGGTAGACGATGCTGGGCGTACACAGCTTGTCTCTGGGGTTGCACAGGAAGATGACCGGGGCGTCGGCCAGGGGGTCCACGGTGGTGGTGGGGGGAGGGGGGGGCTGGGTGGTGGTGGGGGGAGGGGGGGGGCAGGGTGGTGGTGGGGGGAGGGGGGGGAGGGGGCGTACTGGTCAGGACCCCCAGGCGTTCTGGTAGCTGGAGGCGTCCGCGCCGTGCACCGCCTCTAGGTGGCGCATCTGCTGGTACAGCATCCTGATCCTGTCAATCTCATAGATCTGTAATAAATAGAATAGAATGTGTTACTAGAAAACATCTGCTGGTACAGTATCCTGATCCTGTCAATCTCATAGATCTGAAATAAATAGAATGTGTTCATATAACATCTGCTGGTACAGCATCCTGATCCTGTCAATCTCATAGATCTGAAATAAATAGAACAGAATGTTACAGCATCCTGATCCTGTCGATCTCATAGATCTGAAATAAATAGAATAGAATGTGTTACTAGAAAACATCTGCTGGTACAGCATCCTGATCCTGTCGATCTCATAGATCTGGAATAAATAGAATAGAATGTTACAGCATCCTGATCCTGTCGATCTCATAGATCTGGAATAAATAGAATAGAATGGTACAGCATCCTGATCCTGTCGATCTCATAGATCTGAAATAAATAGAATAGAATGTGTTACTAGAAAACATCTGCTTGGTACAGCATCCTGATCTTGTCAATCTCATAGATCTGAAATAAATAGAATGTGTTCATATAACATCTGCTGGTACAGCATCCTGATCCTGTCAATCTCATAGATCTGAAATAAATAGAATGTGTTACTAGAAAACATCTGCTGGTACAGCATCCTGATCCTGTCGATCTCATAGATCTGGAATAGAACAGAATGTGTTACTAGAAAAGAACATGTGCATGTAGCTCGCTAAGTGTGTGCAACCTTGTGTGGCAGTAGCCAATTGGAAGAAAGAGGGGGCGGGGCTTCAGCAATTACAGCTCGTCCCTATTGGCCGTCTAAGTTCAGTAACCCAGTTTCGAGATGGTAGCATGCTGCAAACTGGAGTTATGGCTCTTTAAAGCCCAGCCAATAGGAATACAGAGGGGGCGTGGCTTCAGCAGTTACAGCTCGTCCCTATTGGTGGTTTAAGTCCAGTAACCGAGTTTCGAGACGGTGCCATGCAGCAAACTGGAGTTATGGATGTTTAAAGCCCAGCCAATAGGAAGACAAAGGGGGCGTGGCTTCAGCAGTTACAGCTCGTCCATTTTGGCCGTCTAAGTCCAGACACCAAGTTTTGAGACGGTATCATGCTGCAAACTGGAGTTATGGATCTTTAAAGCCCAGCCAATGGGAAGACAGAGGGGGCGGGCCTTCAACAATTGGCCATTTATGTCCGGACACTAAGTTTCGAGACGGTGCCATGCTGCAAACTGGAGTTATGGAGGTTTAAAGCCCAGCCAATAGGAAGGCAGGAAGACAGAGGGGGCAGGGCTTCAGCAGTTACAGCTTGTCCCTATTGGCCGTCTAAAAAGTCCAAAGTCGTGTGAGCGTTTTAAAGTTTAAATCGTGTTTCTAAGCAAAAGTATGGCAGAGTAATGTGGCGCCAAATTTTTGGGGGTGTTGTTTTTTTTGCGAATTATGCTGTTGTAGAAGCGGTAATAAAGGTACATTTAAAGGGTCTCACTCCCTCAGTATGTCCTATGCTGTTGTAGAAGCAGTAATAAAGGTACATTTAAAGGGTCTCACCCCTTCAGTGTGTCCTATGCTGTTGTAGAAGCGGTAATAAAGGTACATTTAAAGGGCCTCACCCCCTCAGTGTGTCCTATGCTGTTGTAATAAGGTACAGTTAAAGGGTCTCACCCCCTCAGTGTGTCCTATGCTGTTATAATAAGGTACAATTAAAGGGTCTCACCCCTTCAGTGTGTCCTATGCTGTTGTAGAAGCGGTAATAAAGGTACATTTAAAGGGTCTCACCCCTTCCGTGTGTCCTATGCTGTTATAATAAAGGTACAATTAAAGGGTCTCACACCCTCAGTGTGTCCTATGCTGTTGTAGAAGCGGTAATAAAGGTACATTTAAAGGGTCTCACCCCTTCAGTGTGTCCTATGCTGTTATAATAAAGGTACAATTAAAGGGTCTCACCCCCTCAGTGTGTCCTATGCTGTTATAGAAGCGGTAGTAGGACTGGAAGTCGGGCGTTCCTCGGTACCATTTGGGTTCGACGCTCCTCTTGGGGCGAGAATGAGACAGGAAGTCGTTGGCGAGAGACGAGTCGATCTTCAGGCTTCCTGTTTGACAGGAACACACCCATATAAGGTCAAAGGTCAGATGAATACAACCTGTTTAATCATTAATACTAAAAACTACTAGTATGACACAACCCTGTTTAATAACCATCTCTACTACTATTACTACTAGTATGACACGTACACTGTACAGTAAAACCTGTTTAATAACCATCTCTACTACTATTACTACTAGTATGACACGTACACTGTACAGTAAAACCTGTTTAATAACCATCTCTACTACTATTACTACTAGTATGACACATATAGTAGTTTTTACTATTAGTGATTAAACAGGTAAAAACTACTAGTATGACACATATAGTAGTTTTTACTATTAGTGATTAAACAGGTAAAAACTACTAGTATGACACATACGCTGTACTGTAAAACCTGTTTAATAACCATCTCTACTACTATTACTACTAGTATGACACATATAGTAGTTTTAGTGATTAAACAGGTAAAAACTACTAGTATGACACATATAGTAGTTTTTAGTGATTAAACAGGTAAAAACTAGTACTGAATGACAAACAAACTCCTTGGACCCTGAATCTGGTAGAAAGTCATGTCAGATGATGAATAAAAGCTGGAGTTGAACTACGTGGCTCTAATCATTTGGTGGGTGTGGCCTGTAGTTAGCTATCACCCCCCTAGTGGCGAGACAAATAACTTCTGGGAACTCAGATTGGTAGTTAGCTAATGCAGAACAGCTGAGGTCATTCTATAAACACCAGGTAAGAAACATTTGCTCTGAAGGCTGCAGAACTCCATGTGAGTCCCATGTGTTAACATGTAAGTTGTTTCTGTTGAAGATCTTTTAATGTAATGTTTATATTTATATACAGTATTATGAACTGTAGAGTATTGTTCCTATAAGGCTGTTTGGGTGACTTTGTTCCTGTAATGTTTATGCCAAGTTTAGTTGTGTCCTGATTATTGATGCCTAAGTTCCTGGTGTAGGAGTTAAAGGAGCTATAGTCAACTGAACATATGAACCTTACATTCAACATTATTTAATCATGACTACTACTATATTTAATCATTACTACTACTATATTTAATCATTACTACTAGAACTGAATGATAAATAAACTCCTTGAACCTTGAATCAGGTAGAAAGTCATGTCAGATGAATAAAAGCTGTTTAATCAATACTATAAAAGAATACGAACTATATAAATACTATAAAATAATAATAATTATATAAATATTATCACATGAATAAAAGCTGATTACTAACCATCAGGCAGTGGTGGAAAAAGTACTCATATTCTAGTAAAAGTATCAATACTGCAATATAGATGTACTCTGTTACAAGTAAAAGTCTGGCATTTAAAATGTACTTGAGTAAAAGTATGAAAGTATTGGCATCAAAATGTACTTAAATTACCAAAAGTAAAAGTACAAAATGTTTGAAAATAGCAGATCTACAAGCTCACAACGTGTCGCGAGCAATTAGATCGGCTATTTTCAAACAGCCTAGGTATAAAGCACAAACAGGGCTAAAGTGGGTTATATAAGTTTTATAATATTAAAATGTTTATCTGCAAAGTAACTAAAGTTTTCAAATAAATGTAGTGGAGTAAAAGTACAACATTTTAATCTGAGATGTAGTGGAGTAGAAGTAAAAGTTAGGTTTGATGCCTGGGGATCTCCATATATGGGCATAAGGGGTACCCTAACAGGGCATCATCTGGGAATGCCCATACTGTATATGGACATTTTATTTATTTTATCCTTTATTAATATAAATCCATATACATATATAGACTAAAGGTGGTTGCACACTGCTGCGTTTTTCGGGCCGAATATCGGGGTGAATTTCGGAGCGTGTGAATAAAAAAATCAACCTCATGTTATGTCAGTCACGTTTGCACACTGCCGCCCGTTTCGCGCACCACTCGGTCTCTTGCTCTCTCTATCTCTCTCTCTCTCCTTGCCCTGAAAAACGCATTTCGCAACGAAAAACGCAGCAGTGTGCAACCAGCTTTAATGTTAACATTTTCGGCCTGGGATTGATGACATCTGAAATCTCTATATGGGCATAAAAGGGATTTTGTTTCTGGGAATGACCATATGGACTTTTTATTTTATTTGATCCTTTATTAATAATAACATGTATCGATATACATACATTATATTTTATGCCCATACATGGAGATCCCTATCTGAACCAGCCACACAGATATGGGCCATGCCTTTGCCATCTGGCCAGGATATATACTGTATATCAATGACATCAGGGATACCCATACAGTATATGTACCAGTAAGACTCCCTAATCAGGAGATAAGCGACCGTCAGGTCGCAGCGTGATTTTAGAGCAAAACGTGTAGGAGCAGTGTCCAAAAAAGTGTTTTGCAAGAATTGGCCTCATGGTGGCGCTAGAAGAGGGTCATGTGAGAATTCATGAATTGAGGTTGTGGTTTGGCAGGTGGAGGTTTTGATAGTAACTGTGACCTGACGGTCGCAATAATAAAACTATTCTACTGTATCCACCTGTTTCCGCGGGAGTTTACTGGAGATTATTTGGACCACACTTCTGGTTTAACAGCAGACGTACAAGCTCACGTCGCGTCGCAGATGCAACCGTTGTGAGCTTGTAGATCACACTCTGCTGCGGCGCCGGAATCTCTGTGCAGCTAATACGCAATGCATGATGGGATGTTGGAAACTTGTGGATAATGTGGTGTATAATAAATACCAGTAATAATAAAACCATGTATTTCAGTACCTTCAGCAGTCTTTATCTTCATCAGTGATGTTCCTTCCAGTAAATCTACAAATAGAAAGAGAGAAAAAAAAAACACATTTACAAATACGCAGGGGAGTCAATTGGGTATGGCAGGGGTATGCAGCTGTCATACCCTGGGTCCAGGGGGGAAATAAAAGTTAGTTCTATCTGTGCTGGTTGTTATGTTGGTAAATTACAGTAAAATAACTACAAATGTCAAAAAATCCTATAGGATCTTTGAAATTTCCAATAGGATTCTATTGGATTTTGAAAATCCTATAGGATCATATTGGTTTTTACACATTTCCAATACAGTCCTATAGGATTGGATTTAGCAAAGTTCCAATAGGATCCTATAGGGGTATATAGAACTTTGGAAATCCAATAGGATTGTATTGGAACTGTAGGATTTTTTTTTTAAGTTCCAATATAACCTGTATGAATGTCAAAGGTTCCAACAGAACCCTATAGGATTATATTGGAACTTAAAGGACCTACACCATGAATTTTCACTTTTTCTATTTTAAAACCTTTTTTTGGGGTCCCACTGGCACCTTCTATCCTCACAAAGTCCTATTTCTGACCGTTGTGTCTTTCTCTGGTTTTGGGCAGACAGAGATGAAAAGCTTTCCACGGGTTCTCAGAACAGTGCTGTTCTGAGAGTTGACGAGAGTGACGTCACTCTCGGATTCCCGTTTTTTTTTTCAGTCAAAAAAAAAAAAAAATCAAAAAAATTTTTTTTTTCAAAACTTATTTTTTTCAAAACTCTTTTTTTTTCAAAAAATGCAATGCAGAGTCAAAAAAAAAATTTTTCAAAAAATTTTTTTTCAATTTTTTTTTTTCAAAAAACTTTTTTTTTTCAAAAAACTTTTTTTTCAAAAACTTTTTTTTTTCAAAAAACTTTTTCTTTTTCAAAAAACTTCTTTTTTTTCTGGAAAAAAACCACTAGACCTGAGCAAACAGAGGCCGTTTTGGTATTGCAGCTGGAGAGCCTCATTATAGTAGAGCTAGAACAAACAAAAAGAATGGTCAGAGTGTTTTTTGAGGGTTAAAACCTGTCTAAGACTCAATTTTGAGCATATATTTATACAAAAAATATAGTTTTAAAAGCATGGTGTAGGCCCTTTAAAAAGAAAATCCTACAGTTCCATTAAAATCCTATTGGAACTTTGAAAAATCCTATTGGATTTCCAAAGTTCGATATAACCCTATAGGATCCTATTGGAACTTTGCTAAATCCAATCGGATTTTCTAAAGTGCTGATAGAATCCTATAGGACTGTATTGGAAATGTGTAAAAAAACAATATGATCCTATAGGATTTTCAAAATCAAATAGAATCCTATTGGAAATTTTACCAGAGGTAGTAAGTTCGAATCTCACTCACAATGTCAATGATAATGTCACAATCTAATACTGTATGTCTAAACACCCATGGCGGAGAGCATCAGAACAGGACTCAGGCACCTGAGGCATTACAGTACCATAACAATGTATGATATCTGGCCAAAATATCCTTTAGGATTCTGATAGGAAATCCCATTAAGAATCCTATAAGAATCCTTTACAGTTTTGGAACAGATCCTATTGGATATTTTCTTATAGGATAATAATCCTATAAGAACAAATCCAAAAGGATTTGTTTAGGGGAAATCCTATTCTTAATGGGATTTTCTAAAAGATTTTTCTATCAGAACCCTAAAGGATATTTTGGCCAGGGTAGGGTTTGTGTGTGTGTGTGTGTGTGTGTGCGTGCGTGCGTGTGCGTGCATGCGTGCGTGCGGGCGGGCGGGCGGGCGGGCGCGCATGCATTAAATTACATGTAATTATATGAACAGTGTTTCATGATTGTAGTTTTATATTACTTATCTGTGACAAAATCATGTGTTTTTTCACAAAATCTGGACATAACTGTCAACAATAACAATAAGGTTTACTGTGAGGGTGAAAGGTGAAAGGTGAAAGGTCAGGCTGTGTGGTTCTATACTCACCTGTCAGAAACAGAAGGCACCACAGCGCCCTCTGCAGGACAAGCTGAGACTTCATCTTCTCTGGTACCTACTGGAACATTAAATACATGTTAAAACCGTAACACAGGTGTTCCTTTCTTAGCCTCCATGCTGGTTCTCTGATAAGGTTCTTTATTGCGACCGTAGGTCGCACTTTACTATCAAAACCACCACAAAGTGTAACTCCGTCCGTCCCTCCGTCTGTCTGTCAGTCTGTCTGTCACACCTCACACGTCACACTTTTTCCCTGCTTATATCTCCGCAACCGTTGCCCCGATCCATGCCAAATTTTGCACACACATTCCTTGGCTGCCAAACTACAACCTCCAAGGACCCCCGGAGCTCTGGGGGACCCCCAGATGTAAAAAATGACCAAAAGCGCAAACATGACCAAATGACCACCCCAACGGGGCTGCTCACGGGGAATTCCCGGGGACCACCGACTCCTGGTGCTCCAGAACGGATGCAAAAGTGGTGGCGCCCCCAGTGGAGGACCCCCTACACTGCAGCTCACATAAAATGCCGTAACTCCGGCTAGGAGCGACCGGGACAGCCGGGGCCGGTACCTATTCGTCCGCCTTGCCGGCGCGGAGACCCCACCCCTCATTTCTCACATGGCCCTCTTCTAGCGCCACCATGAGGCCGATTCTTGCAAAACACATTTTTGGACACTGCTCCTACAATTTTCGCCCTAAAATCACTCAAATCGGTACACAGTATGTCTACACTCATCCCATCAACATGAATCTGTCCCATATAGCGCCACCTACAGGCCGATTTTTAAAATCACATTTTTGGACACTGCTCCTACAGATTTTGCCCTAAAATCACGAAAATCACTACACAGTATGTCTACACTCATGTCATCAACATGGATCAGGAAGATTTTGGCAAAACACATTTTTGCCCTATTTGTGGATATAAGTGACCTACGGTCGCTTATCTCCCGATTAGGGAGCCTTACTGGTGGTATAGAGGTGTATTATAGATAGTATGTATAGGTACAGGGATAGGGATAAGGTAATACCTGGTGTTCCTCTCCTAGCCTCCTCCATGCTGACTCTCTGATAAGGTTCTTTATGGTTTAGAGGTGTATTATTGCGACCGTAGGTCGCATTTACTACCAAAACCTCCACCGGCTGTCCGTCAGTGAGTGAGTGAGTCAGTCAGTGAGTGAGTCCGTCACACTTTTGCCCTGCTCATATCTCCACAACCGTTGCCCCCATCCATGCCAAATTTTGCACACACACTCCTTACCTGCCAAACTACAACCTCCAAGGACCCCCGGAGCTCCAGGGACCTGGGGGTCCCTGGGGGATCCCCAGGTGTAAAAAAATGTCCGTCCCTGAGTCATACGTCACACGTCACACTTTTGCCCTGCTCATATCTCCACAACCGTTGCCCCCATCCATGCCAACTTTTGCACACACACTCCTTACCTGCCAAACTACAACCTCCAAGGACCCCCGGAGCTCCAGGGACCCCCAGGTCCCTAGGGGACCCCCAGGTGTAAAAAATGACCAAATGTGCAAAAATGACCAAATGACCACCCCCACGGGGCTGCTCACAGGGAATTCCTGGGGACCACCCACTCCTGGTGCTCCAGAACGGATGCAAAAGTGCTGGCGCCCCCAGTGGAGGACCCCCTCCACTGCAGCTCACATAAAATGCCCTTACTCGGCCTAGGAGCGTCCGGGAGAGCCGGGGCCGGTACCTATTCGTCCGCCAAGGCAACGCGGAGACCCCACCCCTCATTTCTCACATGGCCCTCTTCTAGCGCCACCTTCAGGCCGATTTTTAAAAACACATTTTTGGACACTGCTCCTACAGATTTTGCCCTACAATCACGAAAATCACTACACAGTATGTCTACACTCATGTCATCAACATGGATCAGGAACATTTTGGAAAAACAAATTTTTGCCCTATCTCCCGATTAGGGAGTCTTACTGGTAGGTATAGTGATAGGTGTATAGATACAGGGATAATGTATAGAGTAGTGATAGGTGTATAGATACAGGGATAATGTATAGAGTAGTGATAGGTGTATAGATACAGGGATAATGTATAGAGTAGTGATAGGTGTATAGATACAGGGATAATGTATAGAGTAGTGATAGGTGTATAGATACAGGGATAATGTATAGAGAAGTGATAGGTGTATAGATACAGGGATAATGTATAGAGTAGTGATAGGTGTATAGATACAGGGATAATGTATAGAGTAGTGATAGGTGTATAGATACAGGGATAATGTATAGAGTAGTGATAGGTGTATAGATACAGGGATAATGTATAGAGTAGTGATAGGTGTATAGATACAGGGATAATGTATAGAGTAGTGATAGGTGTATAGATACAGGGATAATGTATAGAGTAGTGATAGGTGTATAGATACAGGGATAATGTATAGAGTAGTGATAGGTGTATAGATACAGGGATAATGTATAGAGTAGTGATAGGTGTATAGATACAGGGATAATGTATAGAGTAGTGATAGGTGTATAGATACAGGGATAATGTATAGAGTAGTGATAGGTGTATAGATACAGGGATAATGTATAGAGTAGTGATAGGTGTATAGATACAGGGATAATGTATAGAGTAGTGATAGGTGTATAGATACAGGGATAATGTATAGAGTAGTGATAGGTGTATAGATACAGGGATAATGTATAGAGTAGTGATAGGTGTATAGATACAGGGATAATGTATAGAGTAGTGATAGGTGTATAGATACAGGGATAATGTATAGAGTAGTGATAGGTGTATAGATACAGGGATAATGTATAGAGTAGTGATAGGTGTATAGATACAGGGATAATGTATAGAGTAGTGATAGGTGTATAGATACAGGGATAATGTATAGAGTAGTGATAGGTGTATAGATACAGGGATAATGTATAGAGTAGTGATAGGTGTATAGATACAGGGATAATGTATAGAGTAGTGATAGGTGTATAGATACAGGGATAATGTATAGAGTAGTGATAGGTGTAGGTACAGTGTATAGGTACAGGGATATGGATAAGGGTAATGGACCCTCCTCCATGCTGACTGTCTGATAAGGTTCTTTAGATCAGGGGTTCCCAAACTTCTTTGTCTCAGGTCACCCCATAAATATATTTTTAATCCGAGGCACCCCTACATTATAATTTTCACTCCCAGCACTTTGTATTTATAGCATATCGTCGTTGTCGGGTGGAAACCTTGTATGTCCAAAACCGTTCGTTTTGTATTTATCATCTATAAAATGTACTAAACTAGTGAAAACAGCGGATCTACAAGCACACAACGCCTCGCATCGCGAGGCGTTGTGTGCTTTTTTGTTGTGTGCGTTGTGTGCTGTTTTCACTAGTTTTGTGCGACAGTCTTGTATGATGAAGCACGGCTTTGCTTTACCAAAAGACGTACACATTTGAAACTTGGAGATACGAGGTTTTTGCCCGACAGTGACGATATTTTACACACACACACACGCACGCACGCACGCGCGCACGCGCGCGCACACACACAGCGCAGCACAGAGTGCCGCGCTGTGAGATTGTAGATCTGCTATTTATTTATTTTTTATCATGAAAATCGTTGAATATTTCAAATCCTTCTAAGGGTTTTCTTTTTTTTTTCTTTTTTTTTTAAAAACCTGTTTCTATGTGGTTCTCAAACCTTCTCATGTGAAGGACCCCCAAAATGATGTGTGGCCACGGACCCCCATCTCAAAATATTGAGTAACAGGGACCCCCCAGAAGCCAAAATCTGAGTTACAAATGTTTGCTTAAAAATAGATATATTCAAAGATTTGCACACATTTTCACGACTTCAAATATAGCTACAAGCGCACAGAGCGGCACTCAGTGCGGCGCTGTGAGCTTGTATATCTGCTATTTCTCAATAGCTTGCAGGGATGTCAAATTCAAATGCACAGGGGGCCAAAGAGTAAAAGACATCACAAATATAACACAACATATAAATCTAAATATAACTCTAAATATAACACAAAATATAGCTCTAAATAAAACATTTAAGGGGAGAACCACACATTTTCAATAACTAACACACTTATTTCTTATTTCCACAGAACAACTCAAAGGTAGATTAATGACAGTTCAATGTTTACCCCTTTAAATAAAACATTACATGCAAGGCCCAGCGATGCTTTTTGCCAACATGTTTTAAATATATAAACTATTTGCATATAAATCCCCCCCACAGAGGCTGACATTCATACAACTTCAAGATCTCTGGAGTCCAGAGTCTGGACGAACAACATCTCACTTTTTAACTGAAGCTATTCCTCACTGAAACATAAGTAAAATGCCTGTAATATTTTTTTTGGTGATCTTTAGAATGTCTAGAACATGTACATATGTATTGTGAAGAAATATCCCCAAAATGCAAATTAGAGCATGATTTATGATTTATGGCTATAAAACCTTACAAAAACATTTTTAATTTTTAAACATTACATTTTCCTCTGATTAGGACTCCTACAACACCATCTGATTTATTTTTTAAATGTTTTTGGCATCGGGTCTTGCAGGATTAAAACACTAAATAAACCATGAAATAAAACTTTAAAGGAGCTATAGTAAAATTGTTCTTGAAAAACGGATACTAAAATAAAAATAATGTTTCGAAAATATTTTATAAAAAAATAAGCTTCATACATGCGTTTCTATTCAAAAATTACCACAAAAAGCGAAAAATAATGATAAAATAATCATTTTGGCCATTGCCAGACCGACACTTTGTTTACATTCTAGTCTATTCTTTGATAGTGTTAGACTAGGATGTAAACAAAGTGTCGGCCCGACAATGGCCAAAATGATCATTATTTTACGCTTTTTGTGGTCATTTTTGAATAGAAACACATGTATGAAGCTTATTTTTTTATAAAACATTTTCGAAACATTATTTTTATTTTAGCATCCGTTTTTTCAAAAGTTGACTATAGCTCCTTTAAGTAAAACACTAAATAAACTATGAAATAAAACACTAAATAAACTATGAAATAAAACACTAAATAAAACACTAAATAAAACATTAAATACAACTTTAAATCAAACAGTCCATAAAGCTGTTCTCACCTGCTCTGTCCTCAGCCTCACAGCAACTCTGACCACATCTGGTAAAGGTCTGAAAACAGCTCATAACAGCTGGTTTCTCATTGGCTGTCCTGTCTGACAACGGCTCATAACAGCTGTTTTCTGATTGGCTGTCCTGTCTGACAACTGCTCATAACAGCTGTTTTCTGATTGGCTGTCCTGTCTGACAACGGCTCATAACAGCTGTGTTTTCATTGGCTGTCAGTCGTGTGTCTCTCTCTACGCACTGCATTTACTCTGATCCCAGAGTTACTTTAGTAAGAGTATAAATACTCTGTTACTCTGAAAAAGATTAGGACAGGTCTACTATGGTTAACACTGCAGTCCTTAGTTGAACTACAAGCTTGTGAGCTTGTACATTTTCTAGCAGTAGAGTAAAAGTACTTGAGTATGTTGTGGCAGTGAGATACTTGAGTAAATGTACTTGAGTATGTTGTGGCAGTGAGATACTTGAGTAAAAGTACTTGAGTATGTTTCATCGGTGTCAGGCACATTCTCCTATGTTTTTCTCGCCTACATGCATTTGGTCTTTTCGCGTGGCACTTTCACCGTGTTTTCACCTCACCTGTCTGGCCGTTTCGCCGCCGTTGAAGAGCCATTTCGCGAAATGGCTCTTCAACGGCGGCGAAACGGCCAGACAGGTGAGGTGAAAACACTCTCCTCCATGGCGAAAGTGCCACGCGAAAAGACCAAATGCATGTAGGCGAAAAAAACATAGGCGAAAGCACTGGTGACCTGATGAGTCAGAGTGTGAGACGTGGAAGTCAGGCTCCTTGTGGGGAACTACAGGAAGTGACCGTAAAACTACAGGAAGTGACCGTAAAACTACAGGAAGAGAGCATAAAAACCATAAAAGACTCAAACTTCAAAGTAAAGCGTCTTCCTTGTAAAAACCCTAACAGCAGGTCTCCCAGCAGGGCCCCTGGGGGTGCAAGGATTCACCGTGAGGCCCCTGTGCTTTAGCTGTTGAGAAATAGCAGATATACCAGTAAGACTCCCTAATCGGGAGATAAGCGACCGTTGGTCGCTTATCTCCATAAATAGAGCAAAAATGTGTTTTTCCAAAATCTTCCTGATCCATGTTGTTGACATGAGTGTAGACATACTGTGTAGTGATTTTCGTGATTTTAGGGCAAAATCTGAATCGGCCTCATGGTGGCGCTAGAGGGCCATGTGAGAAATGAGGGGTGGGGTCTCCTCGCCGCCAAGGCGGACGAATAGGTACCGGCCCCGGCTCTCCCGGTCGCTCCTAGCCCGAGTTACGGCATTTTATGTGAGCTGCAGTGGCAGGGGGTCCTCCACTGGGGGCGCCACCACTTTTGCATCCGTTCTGGAGCACCAGGAGTGGGTGGTCCCCGGGAATGCCCCGTGAGCAGCCCCGTTGGGGTGGTCATTTGGTCATTTTTGCACATTTGGTAATTTTTTACACCTGGGGGTCCCCCAGGGACCTGGGGGTCCCCGAAACTCCGGGGGTCCTTGGAGGTTGTAGTTTGGCAGGCAAGGAGTGTGTGTGCAAAATCTGGCATGGATCGGGGCAACGGTTGCAGAGATATGAGCAGGGCAAAAGTGTGACGTGTGACGTGTGACAGAGGGAGTGACGGCGTGACGGAGGGACAGCCGGTGGAGGTTTGGATAGTGTGCAAGTAACTGCGACCTACGGTCGCAACAAGCTCACAGCCGCGCTGCGAACCTGTAGATCTGCTTTTTTTTTTTTTATCATGAAAATCTTTGAATATTTCCAAAAAAAATTAAACCTATGTTTCTGTCAGTGGTGCTCAAACTTTCTCATGTGAAGGACCCCCAAAATGATGTGTATTTGGCCACGGACCCCCATCTCAAAATATTGAGAATCATGGGTAATGGACCCCAGGTGGAGAAGTAGCAGAATCAGTTTGTTTTGCAAGGTTTGGAGCTTAGTCTTTAGTGGATGTTTGGTGTTGGAGTTAAAGTACCAGGAGGTGCAAGCGTAGTCAAAGAGGGACTGAATGAAGACCCAGCAAGAGTCCTGAGAACTTCTGTTGACAACAGTGGAGATTCTGTCCGGGAATCTTAATTGTTCTTTGAATTACTTTTTTGATCACCATTGTTGCCATGCTGTCCCCAGACAGGTATTTATCAAGAATACAACCTGAATTATGTAATATCAAATATCAAAAAGAATGGATTCTTCATTTCTATCTCATCTATGGGGGTCCCCGCTTCATCTCTCATCTATACAATATGTAGTGGGGGTCCCTGCTTCATCTCTCATCTATACAATATGTAGTGGGGGGTCCCTGCTTCATCTCTCATCTACACAATATGTAGTGGGGGGTCCCTGCTTCTGTGTTCGGTGTTAGTGTTATGTAGGGGGTCCCTGACAGTGACACCTTATATTTATAGCATATCGTCGTTGTCGGGTGGAAACCCATATGTCCAAAACCGTTCGTTTTGTATTTATCATCTATAAAATGTACTATGCGAGGCGTTGTGTGCTTGTAGATCTGCTGTTTTCACTAGTTTTGTGCGACAGTCTTGTATGATGAAGCAGGGCTTTGCTTTACCAAAAGACGTACACATTTGAAACTTGGAGATACGAGGTTTCTGCCCGACAGTGATGATATTTTAGTGATTATGTTGTGAGGAAAACGTTGAGATAACAGCCATTTTGGTTAGAACTGACTGAAAATAACTTTGTACTTCAAGTTTAAAATTATACTAAATAATATTTTTTCAAGTGTCCAAATAAATTCCAAAAATTATCAAATTATCTCGCGGCACCCCTGGAGTTTCATGACAGTACAGTTCACTGGTACAAGGTCAACTAAAAGGACCAGTTTCATGACGGTACAGTTCACTGGTACAAGGTCTACTAAAAGGTACAGTTTCATGACAGTACAGTTCACTGGTACAAGGTCAACTAAAAGGACCAGTTTCATGACGGTACAGTTCACTGGTACAAGGTCAACTAAAAGGTACAGTTTCATGACGGTACAGTTCACTGGTACAAGGTCAACTAAAAGGTACAGTTTCATGACGGTACAGTTCACTGGTACAAGGTCTATTAAAAGGTACAGTTTCATGACGGTACAGTTCACTGGTACAAGGTCTACTAAAAGGAGATCCTAATAAAGACTAAGCTTATTTCCACAGGAAACCATTGAAGTATCTCATATAACATTGAATGACAGACGAATAGAACACAGTACTATGCAGTAGATATATAGGAAAAAAATCACACCCGTGTGAAGTGGAGCTGTGTGTGTGTGTGTGTGTGTGTGTGTGTGTGTGTGTGTGTGTGTGTGTGTGTGTGTGTGTGTGTGTGTGTGTGTGTGTGTGTGGATCATGTGTACCGATTTTTGTGACATTTGAAGAAAATATGTAGGAAAAGGAGCAAAAAGTGTGTTTTGGAGAAAATTCAAGATGGCGGAAAATCTATCATGGCGCAAATGGGCGTGGCCTATATGGGGAGATGCGTCATGACCCAAGGAATCCAGGGAAAAAATATTTTTAATTTTCCGACCTACGGTTCAAGAGTTACAGGCCAAAACGTAAAGTGGGGTGTTATGGCGCCACCATGCGGCCAAATGACACAATTATTTTTTATTTAATCCTTGAAATCATTATGAACCTCCTCTCCAAGTCTTGAAACTCTAGCCCCTATGGTTTGCGAGAGACAAATAATTGAATGTGAGTTTTTGCGATTCCCATTATAAGTCAATGGGGAAAATTAATTCACTAATAAATTAATATCAATTAAACTATTGAACCTTTCTCTTAGCAAGTTACTAGCCCACGATTCCCGAGTAAGCCGGTCGATTTGACATATGGCGCGAGTGTGTGGTGGCAAAACTGTGGGACTAGTAGCGTGCCGAAGTTTAGGAAGTTCAGGCTACATACAGACACACACACACACAGACAGACAGACACACAGACAGACCCACACGGCCACGTATAGGGAGCCTGTGCTTCACACAGCTCCAAAAACTGACATTGGTACAGCAGTGTTATGTAGGGGGTCCCTGACAGTGAGTGATACAGTGTTATGTAGGGGGTCCCTGACAGTACAGTGTTATGTAGGGGGTCCCTGACAGTGAGTGATACAGTGTTATGTAGGGGGTCCCTGACAGTACAGTGTTATGTAGGGGGTCCCTGACAGTACAGTGTTATGTAGGGGGTCCCTGACAGTACAGTGTTATGTAGGGGGTCCCTGACAGTGATACAGTGTTATGTAGGGGGTCCCTGACAGTACAGTGTTATGTAGGGGGTCCCTGACAGTACAGTGTTATGTAGGGGGTCCCTGACAGTACAGTGTTATGTAGGGGGTCCCTGACAGTACAGTGTTATGTAGGGGGTCCCTGACAGTGGTACAGTGTTATATAGGGGGTCCCTGACAGTACAGTGTTATGTAGGGGGTCCCTGACAGTACAGTGTTATGTAGGGGGTCCCTGACAGTGGTACAGTGTTATATAGGGGGTCCCTGACAGTACAGTGTTATGTAGGGGGTCCCTGACAGTGGTACAGTGTTATATAGGGGGTCCCTGACAGTGGTACAGTGTTATGTAGGGGGTCCCTGACAGTACAGTGTTATGTAGGGGGTCCCTGACAGTGGTACAGTGTTATATAGGGGGTCCCTGACAGTACAGTGTTATGTAGGGGGTCCCTGACAGTACAGTGTTATGTAGGGGGTCCCTGACAGTGGTACAGTGTTATATAGGGGGTCCCTGACATTGGAACAGCAGATATCATCGTTGACGGGTGAAAACCTTGTATGTTCAAAACCGTTGGTTTTGCATTTATCATTTTTAAAAAGGATTTAATCTAGTGAAAACAGCCGATCTACAAGCACTGCTTGTAGATCTGCTGTTTTCACTATTTTTGTGAAATGGCCTTGTATGATAAAGCAGGGCTTTACTTTGCAAAAAAATTTACAAATTTGAAACTTGGAGATACGAGGTTTCCAACCCGACAACGACGATATACTTGTTGTTGCTGCTCTTATACCACCATTATTACTGGGGTTGGTGTGGGCCTGACAGTAGCTCCCCCCCCCCCCCCCCCCCCCCCCCCCCCCCCCCGCGGGCCGCAAATACTTTACTTTACTTTATTTATTTATTTGGACAGGACAGTACCATTTAGACACATTGACATTGACATGTTGCATAATAAATACAAACATACAAAAATCTCAGTGTAAACCAGCCGGAGTTAGCTTAGAGCTAAATTTCATCCGTTGTCCTCAGCTAAAACAAGAAACAAAACAAGACTAACAATAACAAGAACAAAACAGTACAGGGCGAACAACAACACAACAAGAATAAGGTGCTTGGCGCAATAGATTGCCTAGTGCGACAAAGTGCTTAGTGCCAGAAGTAAGCTAAAAACTATATAGGAGAAACTAGCCTGGCAGAGTAATTCGTACCGGCATCAAATAGTTCTTAAATGGCCCGCGGGCCGCCTATTGGAGAACCCTGGTCTACGTGGAGACATTCATTCACAAACAGTCTTCTTGACTCAACCTGCCTGGAAGCTAAGAATTAAACCTCCTCCCAGAACAGCTGGAGTCGTTCCTTTTAACTTTGTTCTTGACGACTCAGAAAACGGAGGAAGTGTTTGAACAAAACGCCTTTCAGAGCAGAACGGCTGTTTGACACGTCATTATTATGGGATGGAAGAGAAGTCAACGGCTGTTTGACACATATGCATTATTATGGGATGTCTGCTCCCCCCCTCTCTCTCCCTTTTACACTTTAGGTCAGAGGTCTTCAACGTTTTCAGGCCAAGGACCCCTTAGTTGAGAGAGGGATGAAGCAGGGACCCCTTAGTTACAGTTTACAGTTTACAGTTTAGGCATTTAGCAGACGCTTTTAATCCAAAGAGACTTACAATAAGCAGATAATACAGTACTATAATAACAAGATAACATGTCAGAACATCAACAACAATATAACAAATGCATATGAATATCAATCTAAAACAATAAAATCAGTAAAGAATTGAGAGAGAGATGAAGCAGGGACCCCTTAGCTGAGAGAGATGAAGCAGGGACCCCTTAGTTGAGAGAGAGATGAAGCAGGGGCCCCTTAGTTGAGAGAGAGAGATGAAGCAGGGACCCCTTAGCTGAGAGAGAGATGAAGCAGGGACCCCTTAGTTGAGAGAGAGATGAAGCAGGGACCCCTTAGTTGAGAGAGAGATGAAGCAGGGAGCCCTTAGCTGAGAGAGATGAAGCAGGGACCCCTTAGTTGAGAGAAATGAAGCAGGGACCCCTTAGTTGAGAGAGAGATGAAGCAGGGACCCCCACAACCTGTTCATAGATTCCATATAGTTTCATTGTTTGACAGCACAATCATCAGTGTATTTTGGATTCATGTCAATTTGTGTTTTCAGATATTTAACCACTTGAACCGTCATCTCTTAATAAACTTGACCTTTCACTCTGTACTTAGTCTGCTCTTTTCCCCCTCTACACCAAACCTCTTTGCCGAAACTGCGAGGCGTTGTGAGCTTGTAGATCTGCTATGTTTGGCTAAGGTTCTCAGAATATATGGACACCCTCCAAAAATGTGTTTTGCAAGAATTGGCCTCATGGTGGCGCAAGAAGAGGGCAGAGGGCAGAAATTAGGTTGTGGTTTGGCAGCCAAGGAGTGTGTGTGCAAAGTTTGGCATGGATCGGGGCAACGGTGGCGGAGATATGAGCAGGGGAAAAGTGTGACGTGTGACATGTGACTGACTGACAGACTGACTGACAGCCGGTGGAGGTCTTTGCCATCTATAGACTGTAATACCAGTAAGACTCCTTAATGGGGAGAGAAGCAACCGTTAGACCGTTTTATCCAAGGGTCTTTACATTCTGCCAGTCACACAGCGATGGCAGAGGAAACCATGCAAGGCACCAACCCAGGGACGTGCTGGGCCCCTGATTCAGCCCGGGAAAAAGAGATGGAGAGATCTCTCTCTATAGCGCTGCTGCTGCTACTCAAAGATTTGTGACAAAGTGACAAGCCAGTGGGCCAATTACATGAGTTATATTTTGTCGTTGTCGGGTGGAAACCTTCCGCTTGTTTTGTATTTATCATTTTAAAAATGATTTAAACTAGTGAAAACAGCCGATCTACAAGCACACAACGCCTCGCGGTGCGAGGCGTTGTGTGCTTGTAGATCTGCTGTTTTCACTACTTTTGTGCGACGGCCTTGTATGATGAAGCAGGGCTTTGCTTTTGCGAAGAAATGTATACATTTGAAACTTGGAGATACGAGATTTCTGCCCGACAGTGACGACTTACTTTGTTGGCCGCCCAGCCCCCAAAATGGAACGAAGGCCAAAACATTTTTTTTCTCCCTAATGGCCGGCCAGGACCGGCCGGGAATGAACCGGCCGTTCGGGAGTTGTCCCGCTTTTCCCAGTGGCCAGCACGTCCCTGCACCAACCTGCTCACCGGGAGCAACCAGGGGTTCAGAGTCTTGCTCAAGGACTCTTCAACATGTACACAGGAGGAGCTGGGAATTGAACCGCCGACCAACGGATCATTGGCCAATTAACCTGCTCTACTTCCTGAGCTGCAGCCGCCTCGTAAGCTGCAGTGTAGCATATTAAACATCATGAAAATACAACATGACCCACAAATGAAATGAAAATGCATGAAATGCACTCTAGAACAGGGGTGGGCAACTGTGATAAAGGAGAGGGCCACTACATTTTCACACTCACTCCAGAGGGCCACAATGCATACATAGCAAAAATAGCAGATCTACAAGCTCAAAACGTGTTTTGAGCTTGCAGATCTGCTATTTTTGCTATTTTTGAATGGGAATCTTCTTTTTTCTAAAAAAATCAAATGCATTTATATGTTCTTATGTTAACTTTATGAACTTAAATACAAATACATTGGACATAAAAAATACAATAATATTGTAATACTAGTCATTAAGCTACAAATATGGACTGAAGTAATTAAAGCTGGTCATTTTTCCATATTTGTAATGAATTGTAACAGCTGAAATCAATAATATATCAGTATTCCAATATCAACCTGTGGGCCGCATTAGGTGAAGGTGGGGGCCGCATGTATAGTATGGTATAGAAAGTTGCATAGAAATCAGAAACTACACTATTAAAATAAAACTTCCTCTTACAGTAAACAATGTCAGGATTCAACAAGAGGAGGTTCAGATCATGATGGGCTGTTGTAGGGTTGGTCAGGCTCTGAAGATATGGAGGATGAGTCATAGTTTATAGCAGGGGTCTTCAACAGGAGGTCCGGGACCCCTAGGAGTCCTCAGAGTTACTACAGGGGGTCCTCCAAATCTTTGTGTGATAGAAACTTTTTTTCCCCCGCTTTCTTATCAACTTGAACCCTAGCTTCCATATTCTGAGAACCTTAGCCAAAAATAGCAGATCTACAAGCTCACAACGCCTCGCGGTGCAAGGCGTTGTGTGCTTGTAGATCGGCTATTTTCGGCAAAGAGCTTTGGAGGGGGGGAAAGAGCAGACTAAGTACAGTGAAAGGTCAAGTTTATTAAGTATTGACGGTTCAAGTGGTTAAATATCTGAAAACACACATTGACATGAATCCAAAATACACTGATGATTGTGCTGTCAAACAATGAAACTATATGGAATCTATGAACAGGTTGTGGGGGTCCCTGCTTCATCTCTCTCTCAACTAAGGGGTCCCTGCTTCATCTCTCTCTCAACTAAGGGGTCCCTGCTTCATCTCTCTCAGCTAAGGGGTCCCTGCTTCATCTCTCTCAGCTAAGGGGTCCCTGCTTCATCTCTCTCTCAACTAAGGGGTCCCTGCTTCATCTCTCTCTCAGCTAAGGGGTCCTTGGCCTGAAAGTATGGAGGTGTCATCATAGTCATAATAATCACATGTCTCTGGTAGCTTATTGTAGGCCGACTGGAGCAAAGATACCTTTATGATCCCAAGGGGGAAAATCAGTTGCCCAAGCAGGCTGTAATTCAGCTGTCATTGAACCACAGCAGCATGTATTAGGATGGTATGTGTGTGTGTGTGTATGTATGTCATTATTACAGGTATGTATGTGTGTGTGTAATTACCTGTGTGTGTGTGTGTGTGTGTGTGTGTGTGTGTGTGTGTGTGTGTGTGTGTGTGTGTGTGTGTGTGTGTGTGTGTGTGTGTGTGTGTGTGTGTGTGTAATTAGATGTGTGTAATCATTGCTCCAACCAGGTGTGTAATGATGGTTTCACACCTCTGGAATGGAAGAGATGGACATCAATAATACATGATCACAGGGGCGTAATGGGTATGGCAGGGGTGTGCAGCTGCCATACCCTGGGTCCAGGGTATGGCAGGGGTATGCAGCTGCCATACCCTGGGTCCAGGGGGGGAGAATAAAAGTTAGTTCTAAATATGAATCCATGAATGTCTCTTTGTCTATCTGTGCTGGTTAATGCAACATGTAACAAAATGGTCACTTTAACAAGGTATTGTAATTATAATATTATAGGTAGGCCTATATATAATGATATATTACTTCTTCTTAAAATAAATGTATCATATCTGTTGCTAAGGTATGGCAACATGACTGGTGTCTTGCATGTGTGTGAAGGCGCGCGTGCAAGACACCAGTCATGTTGCCATACCTTAGCTTTTTCTGAACTGACCCCACTGCATGATCAATGGTGTAAAGTAACTCAGTACATTTACTTAAGTACTGTACTTAAGTACACTATTGAAGTATTTGTACTTTACTTGAGTATTTCCAATTTCCGATACTTTTACTTATTTATTTGAAAAATGTGAAAACTTCAGTTGCTTTGCAGACATAAATTATAATATTATAAAACACACATAATCCACTTTAGCCCTGTTTTCATACCTAGTATACCTAGTTTGAAAATAGCCGATCCACAAGCTTGTAGATCTGCTATTTTAAAACATTTTGTACTTTTACTTTTTCATTGATTGATTGATTGAAGACTTTATTGTCAGTTTGCATAGGAAAAGGTACAGTTTCATGACGGTACAGTTCACTGGTACAAGATCAACTAAAAGGAGATCCTAGGAAAGCACTTGGCTTATTTCCACAGGAAACCATTGAAGTATCTCATATATAACATTGAATGACAGACGGATAGAACACAGTACTATGCAGTAGGTATAGTCAGGAAAAAAACAAGAAACAAAAACAAAAAAACAGTAAGTATAGCCTATACAAAGAAGGGTCACAGACACATGCAAACTTGACCCACTTTAATTACTTCAGTCGACTGTATATTAGAATCTTCTTGATTCTAATATACAACTAGAAATACTGTTCCTTCGAAACAGTGTGGGCTCGCTTCCACCCAAAAAATAATAGTAAAAGGTGTCAAGGTCCCAGGCAATGCTCTCTTTCATTTTACTGACGGGCCCAGTCCGGCCTGTTCGAAGTGGAGTGGTGAATCTGAGCAGCTATACCCTGTGTGTGTATGTACTGTACTGTACTGTACTGTACTGTACTGTACTGTACTGTACTGTACTGTACCTTACTGTGCTGTACTGTACCTTACTGTACTGTACTTCGCTGTACTCTACTGTACCTTACTGTACTGTACTCTACTGCACTTTACTGTACTTTACTGTACACTACTGTACCTTACTGTACTGTACTTTACTGTACCTTACTTTACTGTACCTTACTGTACTGTACTTTACTGTACCTTACTGTACTGTACTTTACTGTACTCTGCTGTACCTTACTGTACTGTACTCTGCTGTACCGTACTGTATTGTACTTTACTGTACCTTACTGTACTGTACTTTAATGTACTCTACTGTACCTTACTATACCTTACTGTACTGTACTTTAATGTACTCTACTGTACCTTAGTGTACCTTACTGTACTTTAATGTACTCTACTGTACCTTACTGTACTGTACTTAAATGTACTCTACTGTACCTTACTGTACTGTATCTTACTGTACTGTACTCTACTGTACCTTACTGTACACTACTGTATTGTACCTTACTGTACTGTACCTTACTGTACTTTACTGTACTCTACCTTACCTATCTGTACTGTACTGTACAGTACATATTCTATGTGTTCCTATATCTATGAATTATATGTGTCCCCCCCCCCCCCCCCCTTCCCTCTTGTAACCTGAGACTTTGGTGATGATTATGACACTTCGCTCTACAGAAATTTGTATTAATAATAAAATCTGCAAAGTAACAAATAACTAAAGCTGTCAAATTCTGTAATTGTAGCGGAGTAGAAGTAATACAAATGAAAAGCCTGTCAACTGATCTCCCTGACAACCAACAACAACCAACACAATGACTGACTGTCCCCTCAGGCCACTGGGACCTACAGTAACATCCTTAAATTCTATAGCCTGAAGGGACAGTCCGCCATTCCACTGGTTGCCGTCGGTTGCCAGGGACATATCACAACCAATCAGGATCCTAAAACTTGATTCTTTTAAAGTAAAATTTCTCTAAAACTACAAAACATTTCAAAATGAAAAATACAAGCACACGTGTCCACAGTAAGCTGAACACATAACCATTTGAATGGTGTTGAAAGGTGTAAGTGTGTAGGAGTTGAATCGCGCCAAAGTTTTGAGGAGATACTGACTGACTGACTATAAATAATGAAGATAACATACGTGTGCTCGCCTTCCAGGCGAGCCCACAACTAGTCTTTTTTATGTCCAATACATTTGTGATTAAGTTCATAAAGTAAGAAGTACAAAGAACCTTTATTATTTAAAAGGAAACATGGCACTGATTTGTGTATTTTTGCTCTCAAAGAGATTCTAGAAAAATACAGTAGACAGAACTCTACTATGTTTGTGTCTTTTATTGATGCTTCTCGGGCGTTTGATCGCATTAATCACGAGAAGTTGTTTTTGAAATTGACACAAAGAGAGGTCCCTAGTTACTTAGTCAGAATTTTGGTGTTCTGGTATGCTCACCAGACGATGAGTGTAAAATGGGGGAAGTCAATCTCTCCTTCCTTTCGTGTAACTAATGGAGTCCGTCAAGGAGGAATTCTGTCCCCTTTTCTTTTTAATGTTTATATGAATGATCTATCTCTGATGTTAAATGCATGTAGAACTGGGTGTAGGATTGGTGACTCACTAATTAATCACCTGATGTATGCAGATGATTTGGTCATATTTAGTCCGTACAGTGCGGATCTCCAACAGCTTCTGAGTGTATGCTCACAGTATGGCCTTGGCCTACACACAATGCTAAAAAGAGTAAAATCATGATTATCAGAAGTAGGGAAGACAGACAGACAATCTACCTTCCCTGACTTCAATCTAGCTGGCTCTACCCTAAATGTATGTAGCGAGATTACTTATTTGGGTCATATTATCTCCAATGACCTGTCAGATGACAAGGACATCTATAGACAGCGGCGGAAGCTGTATGCCCAAGCCAACATGCTGTGTCGCAAATTTAGCATGTGCTCTGTACCTGTGAAGATATCTCTTTTTAGATCCTTTCGTACACCACTGTATACTGCCCAGCTTTGGTGTCGCTACAGACAAGGCAGCATCAGACGTCTCACAGTGGCCTATAATGACTGTATGAGGCTGCTGTTAAGAGAAGCTCCAGTGCGAGCCAGATGTTTGTCAGTGTGGGGGTTCCCACCTGCTCTGCTGTGCTACGCAACCTTATGTACAGGTTTATGTGTAGGGCATCTGAGTGACTGAGTCAGTTAACCTCATGTACAGGTTTATGTGTAGGGCATCTGAGTCAGTTAATGACATCATTGCTGTTATAGGTTCTCATCTAGACTGTGGAACCATTGGCGCACATGTCTGTATGTCAGGAACTGAATGTTTGGGCTTGGTGCTCTGTGCTATTATTTTGATTTTTTTATTACTTGTTCTTGTATTGTTTTATTGTATGTGACTGATATGGATCGAATTGAAATAAAGATTGAATTGAACCTGTAGCCTACATATGCATTTGAAAAAATAAAAAAAAATAAAAAAAAATAAAATCCTTTTCAGGATACCAATTAAATAATTAGCAAAAATAGCAGATCTACAAGCTC
The DNA here is from genome assembly GCF_963921795.1 of Nannobrachium achirus. Classification (NCBI taxonomy): domain Eukaryota; kingdom Metazoa; phylum Chordata; class Actinopteri; order Myctophiformes; family Myctophidae; genus Nannobrachium; species Nannobrachium achirus. The sequence goes on from NC_137814.1 coordinate 524,615, forward strand.
AAAACGCATCACAGTGCGACACTATAAATGCATTGTGGCCCTCTGGAGTATATGTGAAAATATAGTGGCCCTCTGGAGTATATGTGAAAATATAGTGGCCCTCTGGAGTATATGTGAAAATATAGTGGCCCTCTCATGCAGCATCAAAGTTGCCCAGCCCTGCTCTAACTGGGTGAATGTAATGAATGTGTGTGTGAATGTAATGCACAATCTATGTAAAGCGCCTTGGATACAATCTGGGGACCCCCCAAAATAATCCTATTTGAACTGGGGACCCCCCACCCCACCCTGACGAGCACTAAGAGTTGAGGCATTACATTTTGTGTAATACGGCTCTATTGTGAAAATAGCAGATCTCTGCGTTGCAAGGCGTTGTGAGCTTGTAGATCTGCTATTTTCTGCTTCTAAGATTTGACAATTAAATTTGGTCAATGTTTAATTTGTCATTTTAGAGGTAGTAAAAAGTCCTTAAATTGTCACTTTAGAAATGTGCAGATACCCTCTATACACTTAACCTTTATGTTGGTTTGTTTACTGTTGAGTGAGAAAACAAATGTTTCACATTAAGTTAAACATCTGGGGACCCCCTCCCCAAAATAATGTGGGGACCCCCCGCCCCCGCCCCCTGGGGGTCCCGATCCACAGGTTGGGAACCACTAATAAAACATGCGTTAACCCTAACCCTCCCCAGTAGGGGTCACTGTAGGCCTGAATCTGCACTGTTCTCAGACGGAAGTGAACAGAACACAGAAGAAGAGATGGGATTTATGGTTCTCTGAAGTGAGCCGGATCTCTGGGATCCGTTCCTTTCAAAGAGCCGTTCAAAAGACTGGTTCATTTTAGTTACTTTGTAGATTATGATTACAAATTAGGCTACTTAAACCCTGTATACATTTCTGCCATCTCAAAATAGCAGATCTACAAGCTCACAATGCATTGTGAGCTTGTAGATCTGCTATTTTCTAATGGTTTTTCTACATTTTATTCATTGGAAAACTTGAGAAAAGGGACATTAGGAATAATGAGGAGTACCTTCTTGATACTTTAGGTACACGTTGATACCAACACTTTTGTACTTTTACACAAGTGCATTTATATTCCGAACGTCTACTTTCGTCAGAGTATTTCTACATTGCAGTGTTGATACTTTTATATAAGTAAAGAAAGTTTGTACTTTTTCCACAACTGTTCATTTAGAAATGAACCCAACTGTGAACCTAGCCTGACACTCAGCCTGAATTGACATTTCGTTTCACTTCATTATTCAGTCTGAACTCGGTTCCGCCCAGTAGGTTAGTCGAGTGGCCTTCCTAAAAGCTATCCTTCAAGCTTAGAATCATGTTTATAAATAAGAATAAGAGATAATAATAAGTATAGCTATATAGCTATTCTGCATTTAGTCATCTACTATAAAGACTATTATCCATAACACTTAAGTAGGAGATAAATAAATAGGACTGGTAACGTACTGTATAACATACATCCAAAGTACCGATATCCACTCACAACCAACCACATCCCTAACTTACAACCAGTGAGTGGCTTAAATGTGTTAATAAAAACTTTGTTAGTTGTCTCTTGAAAGAGCAAGGGCTCGTAAAATCTCTTATATGTTGTGGCAAGCAATTCCAAAAATGAGGACCTCTGTATTTTATGGAAAATTGAGCAGGCCTGACACTGAATTGACATTTCGTTTCACTTCATTATTCAAAAAAATTAAAGGGGTGTGGCTAGCGATTCAGGGTCTGGAACTAGGCGACTGTGAACCGGATCCCATCGTTCATTTCAAAGAGCCGTTCAAAAGACTCGATTCGTTCTCGAACGTCCCACCTCTACACAGAAGAACAGGCTCAGAGCTTCCAGCGTCATCAGCGTCCATTCGGTCACCACGGTTTTATTAATAACACATTATTTTGTAATATCATTTTAGTATCAAACTGTCCTCTCTGTTTCTGCGTTAGCGGATCATCCGTGGTGTTGTGACGTCATTATAACCAGGTAATGAAAGCAGCCGTTATTCTGTCATTCTAACGGTCCGTTATGTTTAACGGTCTAACGGCCGCTGCTAGCAGCAGCAGCAGCAGCAGCAGATCTACAAGCTGTCGACGCGTAGCGACGAGACGCGTCCACAGCTTGTAGATCTGCTGTTTGTTCTGTCCTCAGGCTGTTGTTATGGTGTCATCATAATGGAGCATAAAGACTGCTTTGTTGTTGGACTTCACATGATATATAAATCACTATGCTACACTATAACACTATACAATATACTATACATGATCTATATATCTATATATGCTACACTATAACACTATACAATATAATATACATGATCTATATATCTATATATCTATAGGCCTATATGCTACACTATAACACTATACAATATAATATAAACGGTTCACATGATCTATAAATCACTATGCTACACTATAACACTAATATACTATACATGATCTATATATCACTATAACACTATACAATATACTATACATGATCTATATATCTATATATGCTACACTATAACACTATACAATATAATATACATGATCTATATATCTATATATCTATATATGCTACACTATAACACTATACAATATAATATACATGATCTATATATCTATATATCTATATATGCTACACTATAACACTATACAATATAATATACATGATCTATATATCTATATATCTATATATGCTACACTATAACACTATACAATATACTATACATGATCTATATATCTATATATCTATAGGCCTATATGCTACACTATAACACTATAACACTATACAATATAATATAAACGGTTCACATGATCTATAAATCACTATGCTACACTATAACACTAATATACTATACATGATCTATATATCACTATAACACTATACAATATACTATACATGATCTATATATCTATATATCTATATATGCTACACTATAACACTATACAATATAATATACATGATCTATATATCTATATATCTATATATGCTACACTATAACACTATACAATATACTATACATGATCTATATATCTATATATCTATATATGCTACACTATAACACTATACAATATAATATACATGATCTATATATCTATATATGCTACACTATAACACTATACAATATAATATACATGATCTATATATCACTATGCTACACTATAACACTATACAATACCATACATGATCTATATATCACTATGCTACACTATAACACTAATATACTATACATGATCTATCTATATATGCTACACTATAACACTATACAATATAATATACATGATCTATATATCTATATATGCTACACTATAACACTATACAATATAATATACATGATCTATATATCTATATATGCTACACTATAACACTATACAATATACTATACATGATCTATATATCACTATAACACAATACAATATAATATAAACTGTTCACATGATCTATATATCACTATGCTACACTATAACACTAATATACTATACATGATCTATATATCACTATAACACAATACAATATAATATAAACTGTTCACATGATCTATAAATCACTATGCTACACTATAACACTAATATACTATACATGATCTATATATCACTATAACACAATACAATATAATATAAACTGTTCACATGATCTATATATCACTATGCTACACTATAACACTAATATACTATACATGATCTATATATCACTATAACACAATACAATATAATATAAACTGTTCACATGATCTATATATCTATATATCTATAGGCCTATATGCTACACTATAACACTATAACACAATACAATATAATATAAACTGTTCACATGATCTATAAATCACTATGCTACACTATAACACTAATATACTATACATGATCTATATATCACTATAACACAATACAATATAATATAAACTGTTCACATGATCTATATATCACTATGCTACACTATAACACTATACAATATACTATACATGATCTATATATCTATATATGCTACACTATAACACTATACAATATACTATACATGATCTATATATCTATATATCTATATATGCTACACTATAACACTATACAATATACTATACATGATCTATATATCACTATAACACAATACAATATAATATAAACTGTTCACATGATCTATATATCACTATGCTACACTATAACACTAATATACTATACATGATCTATATATCACTATAACACAATACAATATAATATAAACTGTTCACATGATCTATATATCACTATGCTACACTATAACACTATACAATATAATATACATGATCTATATATCTATATATGCTACACTATAACACTATACAATATACTATACATGATCTATATATCTATATATCTATATATGCTACACTATAACACTATACAATATACTATACATGATCTATATATCTATATATGCTACACTATAACACTATACAATATACTATACATGATCTATATATCTATATTTCTATATATCTATATATCTATAGGCCTATATGCTACACTATAACACTATACAATATAATATACATGATCTATATATCTATATATGCTACACTATAACACTATACAATATACTATACATGATCTATATATCACTATGCTACACTATAACACTATACAATATACTATACATGATCTATATAATATATATCTATATATATATGCTACACTATAACACTATACAATATACTATACATGATCTATATATCTATATATGCTACACTATAACACTATACAATATAATATACATGATCTATATATCTATATATCTATATACAACAGGTTCTCACCCCTATTGCGTCATACAACCGACGCGATCTTAAATACCGAATGCTTCTCACCATAGACGCGGACGGATTGCCTAATGTCTCAAGGGTTAGACGCATTGGGTGGTCTAAGAAGAAAGAAAAAAAAGTAGTTCCTGATGCGGGATTCGATACGCTCTGAAGGCTTCTTGGTTTACCAGCCACCCGTTGCTACCGTTCACGCCACTATAAACGACGGAGCGGCGCCGTCTCAGGCGGCGATGACCCCCGTGAGTCGCCACCGAGGCGAGCGATAGCGAGCCGAGTTGCCGCGACGAGCGGTGGGAACGCCGCATGAGCCGACTCAGCCGCGTTACCGAATTACGTGCCGTTATGGACAGAATAGTAAATCTTGACCAGGGGACTGCTTCCGCCTCCGAATGTGGCTCAAAGAAGGGACTACGTTATCATTTCACGTTTTGTCAAAGATAAAAGCACAAAAAAAAAGGTACTTCCCAGTCACTCTCGTTAGCTCAGTCGGTAGAGCATGGAGATACAAATCCAGAGACCGGGGTTCGATTCCCCGTGACGGCCGTCAGTGAAAAATCTTCCAGTAAACACATGTCGGCGCATGCGTACTAAGACTCTGTCTCGTCCAAAAACCCTCCGTCTCCGTCGCACCCTAGACGCAATAGTCACTCCCAAAACTTCACAGGGGTGAAGCAAAGGAAAGAAAGACACGGCGTCGGGAGGGTGAAGCAAAGGGAGTGAGAATGGGTTGCTATATATGCTACACTATAACACTATACAATATAATATACATGATCTATATATCTATATATCTATATATGCTACACTATAACACTATACACTATACTATATCTATATATGCTACACTATAACACTATACAATATACTACACATGATCTATATAATATATATCTATATATATATATATGCTACACTATAACACTATACAATATACTATACATGATCTATATAATATATATCTATATATATATGCTACACTATAACACTATACAATATACTATACATGATCTATATATCACTATGCTACACTATAACACTTACACTATACAATATACTATACATGATCTATATATCACTATGCTACACTATTACACTTACACTATACAATATACTATACATGATCTATATATCTATATATGCTACACTATAACACAATACTATATAATATAATATAATACAATACAATACAATACAATATAATATAAACTGTTGTTATGGTGTCATCATAGTGGAGCATAAAGACTGCTTTGTTGTTGGACTTCACATGATATACAATATACTATACATGATCTATATATCACTATAACACAATACAATATAATATAAACTGTTCACATGATCTATATATCTATATATGCTACACTATAACACCTAACCCTAACTTTTTTTTTCAAAAACCTTTTTTTTTTCCAAAAAACTTTTTTTTTTTCAAAAAACTTTTTTTTTTTCAAAAAACTTTTTTTTTTCAAAAAACTTTCTTTTTCAAAAAACTTTTTCTTTTTCAAAAAACGTATTTTTTTTCTGGAAAAACCCCACTAGATGCGCCCCTGAGCAAACAGGCCGTTTTGGTATTGCAGCTGGAGAGCCTCATTATAGTAGAGCTAGAACAAACAAAATGGTTAAAACCTGTCTAAAGCTGCATTCACACTGCAGATATATAGTTGAACGTTTAGCTTGCTTGGTCAATGTAATCTCAATGGAAACCAGCTTTAAAGCTTCCAAACCTTCGTTTGGTGTGTGTCCTGTATCTTTAAAGCTGGTTTCCATTGAGATAACATTGACCAAGCAAGCAAAACGTTCAACTATATATCTGTAGTGTGAATGCAGCTTTAGACTCAATTTTGAGCATATATTTATACAAAAAATATAGTTTTAAAAGCATGGTGTAGGCCCTTTAAGGACTTTTTAATACCTCTAAAATGACAAATTAAACATTGGTCAAAATTGTCAAATATCAGAGGCAGAAATTTTGAAAATAGCAGATCTACATGCTCGTAGCGCGGGGCGTTGTGAGCTTGTAGATCGGCTATTTTTGGCTAAAGTTCTCAGAATATAGACACGAGGGTTCAAGTGGTTAATATAAAAAAGGACATAGATTTAGAGGACCCCCTGTAGTAACTCTGAGGACCCCCTAGGGGTCCCGGACCCCCTGTTGAAGACCCCTGATGTAGTGTAAACCGTGAGGCCGCTTGCTTGATTGATTGATTGAATAATTTTATTGACAGGTTGCATTAGGAAACCGTACAGTTCACTGGTACAAGGTCTACTAAAAGGAGACCCAAATGAGCTTGTTTCAATTGACATCCTTTTTGACTCATATCATTGCTGCCCCCTTGTGGAGGGCAACGCATAGCACCCTGGGAGATACAATGATAATGTTTATTATAGAGCCTGATACAAGGGGGTCCGGGACCCCTAGGGGGTCCTCAGAGTTACTACAGGGGGTCCTCAGGGTTACTACAGGCCAGGGGGTCCTCAGAGTTACTACATGGGGTCCTCAGAGTTACTACAGGGGTCAGGGGGTCCTCCACATCTTTGTTTGATAGAAACCTTTTTCTCCTTTTTAACTACTTGAATCCTAGCGTCCGTATTTAGTAGCAGATCTACAAGCTCACAACCAGTTGCGCTGCGAGGCGTTGTGAGCTTGTAGATCTGCTACAGAAGATGTGAGCTTGTAGATCTGCCACATAAGATGTGAGCTTGTAGATCTGCTATAGAAGATGTGAGCTTGTAGATCTGCTATAGAAGATGTGAGCTTGCTGTAGAGGGGAAAAATAATAGTTTATTAAGTATTGACGGTTCAAGTGGTTAAATATCTGAAAACACAAATTGACATGAATCCAAAATACACTGATGATTGTGCTGTCAAACAATGAAACTACATGGAATCTATGAACAGGTTGTGGGGGTCCCTGCTTCATCTCTCTCTCAACTAAGGGGTCCTTGGTCCCCACCCTGACGAGCACTTAAAGTTGAGGCATTACATTTTGTATATATTGTGAAAATAGCAGATCTACATTGTAGATCTGCTGTTTTCACAATTTCTGCCTCTAATATTTGACAGTTTGTCCAATGATTCAAATGTAATTTTAAGGGAATTAAAATTGTCACTTTATAAATGTGCAGATACCCTCTATAGTCTATACACTTAAACTTTATGTTGGTTTAATGTTGCACATTAAGCTAATCATCTGGGGACCCCCCTGGGGGTCCCGACCCGCAGGTTGAGAACCACTGTGTTAATACAGTACAGTAGAGGCCTGTAGGCTGATATAAAACACATGATAGGCTATGTAACATTATGTTAACACTTATGTTGCAATGATGTTTTCTCTTCAATGTCTCGCGTTGCCATGGTTACCATAGACTTCCATGTAATTGTGCAATTGTGTAAAAAGTGCACGCCCATGCCTAGATGATGCACCACGTGTGTAGATGCTGTTCACAGCTTTCAAACAAAAAAATCCGCTTGGAAATCCGTTCAGGCATTCATGATTTATGGGCCATTATGTTTTCTTCAGATGTAAACAAACATGGCTGCCATGTTTGAAAGAATGGGTTGGTATGGGGGTTAAACATGCAATTTCGCGATCGCGATCATGACTAATACATTTCTGGAGGTCCAAAAAATGTTTTTGAAAAAAAAAAATTGATTTTTTTTTTTTTTTTTTTTTTCAAAAACGGCCCAAACTCGGGAAACTCGGGGTTGGCACAGCGTTGGTATCAATACAAACTCGGGAAACTCGAGGTTGGCACCAGATGTGCTAATACAGTACAGTACAGTACAGTACAGTACAGTACAGTAGGCTGATATAAAACACATGATAGGGGCTGTGTAACATTATGCTAATACAGTACAGTACAGTACAGTACAGTAGGCTGATATAAAACACATGATAGGATATGTAACGTTATGATAATACAGTACAGTACAGTACAGTACAGTACAGTACAGTACAGTAGGCTGATAACATGATATTTATCATAGACAATGCAGGCATTCATCAGTATGTGTTTTACAGTAAGGTATGCGGTAAGGCTGGGCGATGTTAGGAAAATCTATCGATATTGGATATCTCCATATCGATATCACTCACCATATTTAGTCAAAACAATTGCATTATATAGTTTTTAATGTTTTTCTGCTTTAGGTCCACTGCCTGCCTAACCCAGATAATGAATATCATATCCATGCATGCACACTGCACAGTACACATAGAATAAAGACATTAAATGCCTTATTTCCATTTCCTAACAATGGTTTTATTGAAATAACTACACCTGGTTACAGATGGACTGCTTTTGTGCATGTGCTACGTGCATGCATAGTGTGTGTGTTAATTAATTTGACACATACACCAATACCTCATTTCAAGCTGTCTTCATCGATATGTGTACCTCGCATGTTGATGCGTGAGCAATTAGGGGTTAAGAGTCTTACTCAGGGACACACATCCACATTGCTACCCTGGCCTGGAATGGAACCTGGGACAACCAGGGGCTCTGGTTCCCCAGGCGGGCTCCCTAACCATTCAGCTATGGAACCTGGGACAACCAGGGGCTCTGGTTCCCCAGGCGGGCTCCCTAACCATTCAGCTATGGAATGGAACCTGGGACAACCAGGGGCTCTGGTTCCCCAGGCGGCTCCCTAACCATTCAGCTATGGAATGGAACCTGGTACAACCAGGGGCTCTGGTTCCCCAGGCGGGCTCCCTAACCATTCAGCTATGGAACCTGGGACAACCAGGGGCTCTGGTTCCCCAGGCGGGCTCCCTAACCATTCAGCTATGGAATGGAACCTGGGACAACCAGGAGCTCTGGTTCCCCAGGCGGGCTCCCTAACCATTCAGCTATGGAATGGAACCTGGGACAACCAGGGGCTCTGGTTCCCCAGGCGGGCTCCCTAACCATTCAGCTATGGAATGGAACCTGGGACAACCAGGGGCTCTGGTTCCCCAGGTGGCTCCCTAACCATTCAGCTATGGAACCTGGACAACCAGGGGCTCTGGTTCCCCAGGCTCCCTAATCATTCAGCTATGGAATGGAACCTGGGACAACCAGGGGCTCTGGTTCCCCAGGCGGGCTCCCTAACCATTCAGCTATGGAATGGAACCTGGGACAACCAGGGGCTCTGGTTCCCCAGGCTCCCTAACCATTCAGCTATGGAATGGAACCTGGGACAACCAGGGGCTCTGGTTCCCCAGGTGGCTCCCTAACCATTCAGCTATGGAATGGAACCTGGGACAACCAGGGGCTCTGGTTCCCCAGGCGGCTCCCTAACTATTCAACCTAGAAGCTAGTTAGCATTTGTTTTTAGGTTTTTTAGAAACCTTTTTTCTTTACGGATTATATTGTTTTTCTAGATAGATATTCATTTGCATTTGTTATATTGCTGTTACTGACATTTAACCTTGTTTATTATTGTGATGTTTTATCTGCTTATTGTAAGTCGCTTTGGATTAAAAGCGTCTGCTAAATGCCTAAACTGTAAACTGTAAATTGTAACCCCAGTCATGTCTGTGTGTGTGTGTGTGTGTGTGTGTGTGTGTGTGTGTGTGTGTGTGTGTGTGTGTGGGTGTGGGTGTGTGTGTGTGTGTGTGCAGCATCATGTCAGATAAGAGTGAGCTGAAAGCGGAGCTGGAGAGGAAGAAGCAACGAATCGCTCAGATCCGAGAAGAGAAGAAAAGAAAAGAGGAGGAGAAGAAGAAGAAAGATGTGAGTTTACTGAGAAGCATTCTATGATCCTATAGTTTACTGAGACGCTACGTTGTCTCTCTGCGTTCTATGATCCTATAGTTTACTGAGACGCTACGCTGTCTCTCTGCGTTCTATGATCCTATAGTTTACTGAGACGCTACGCTGTCTCTCTGCGTTCTATGATCCTATAGTTTACTGAGACGCTACGCTGTCTCTCTGCGTTCTATGATCCTATAGTTTACTGAGACGCTACGCTGTCTCTCTGCGTTCTACGATCCTATAGTTTACTGAGACGCTACGCTGTCTCTCTGCGTTCTACAATCCTATAGTTTACTGAGACGCTACGCTGTCTCTCTGCGTTCTACGATCCTATAGTTTACTGAGACGCTACGCTGTCTCTCTGCGTTCTACGATCCTATAGTTTACTGAGACGCTACGCTGTCTCTCTGCTTTCTATGATCCTATAGTTTACTGAGACGCTACGCTGTCTCTCTGCGTTCTATGATCCTATAGTTTACTGAGACGCTACGCTGTCTCTCTGCGTTCTACGATCCTATAGTTTACTGAGACACTACGCTGTCTCTCTGCGTTCTATGATCCTATAGTTTACTGAGACGCTACGCTGTCTCTCTGCGTTCTATGATCCTATAGTTTACTGAGACGCTACGCTGTCTCTCTGCGTTCTATGATCCTATAGTTTACTGAGACGCTACGCTGTCTCTCTGCGTTCTATGATCCTATAGTTTACTGAGACGCTACGCTGTCTCTCTGCGTTCTATGATCCTATAGTTTACTGAGACGCTACGCTGTCTCTCTGCGTTCTACGATCCTATAGTTTACTGAGACGCATTCTATGATCCTATAGTTTACTGAGACGCTACGCTGTCTCTCTGCGTTCTATGATCCTATAGTTTACTGAGACGCTACGCTGTCTCTCTGCGTTCTGCGATATAGATAGTTTACTGCATTCTATTTACAGTATGTTTTGTGGATAAAGTTTCATAAATGTCTCCATTGTGAAGCATATTGAATAAAGGTGTTTGTGTCTGCGTTCCCAGGGCGATGTGAAGCGTGGGGGGGAGGGGGGAGGGGAGGACTCTGATCTGGAGAGGAAGAGAAGAGAGACTGAAGCTCTGCTGCAGAGCGTGGGGATCACTGCTGATATACAACATGGTACTGTATTTATACTGTATATACACACACACACACACACACACACACACACACACACACACACACACACACACACACAATGTCATAATGATCAGTGTGTTTAATGTTTTTCATGATCTCGTTTGCATGACGTCTGGTTTTCACACAAAGTGTTGATTTGAGCAGCAGGTGGCCTTAGAATGAGGATCATTATAATTATCACTAGGATGAGCTCACGCCATGTCTTGGCCATCTGACCAGTGATGTATATCGGACCAGTTACCCATATATGGAGACCCCTGGTACCCATATTATGTAGATCCATGTACTGTTTATGGAGATATGCTGTGAGAGCCCAAACATGCTTACCAGTTATTGGTTGTGTGAAAGTCCTATGACCATCTTAATGTTTATTCATATAAATGATATTTATAATGATAATAATGTTAATTAGTATAACTGATATGTTAATTAGTATAAATATTAATTATCATAACCAAAACAGTTTCGCTCCAAAACACTTTGTGGAACCTGACCTTTGACCTTTGACCCTGCCTGCCATTCATTTTCATTCTGTTTTTTCCTTTTTTCTCTCCTTCTGTTTCTCTACACCTCCTTTTCTCCTCTATCTCATCCCTTCTTCCTTCTACACCTCCTTTTCTCCTCTATCTCATCCCTTCTCCCTTCTACTCCTCCTTTTATCATCCCTTCTTCTTTCTACACCTCCTTTTATCCTCTACACCATCCCTTGTTCCTTCTACACCTCCTTTTATCATCCCTTCTTCCTTCTACACCTCCTTTTCTCCTCTATCATCCCTTCTTCCTTCCACACCTCCTTTTCTCTCCTACACATCCCCTTGTCTTTGATCTGTCTGTCTCTCCATTGGTCCATGTCCACATGTCACATGAACCCTCTGCACATGCTCAGTAGTGCATCCTCTGCGCGTAGTAACAGATGATGTGTTTACATATTTAGTCCCCGCCCCCATGTCTCCTTCCAACAAATCGGTGGGCAGCGACGCCGGGAGCCAAGATTCTGCTGACGGAACCCAAGGACCACGGTAGGACCCCCCCCCCCCCACACACACACACACACACACACACACACACACACACACACTAACCCTAACCCAAGGACCCAGGTGTGTGTGTGTGTGTGTGTGTGTGTGTGTGTGTGTGTGTGTGTGTGTGTGTGTGTGTGTGTGTGTGTGTGTGTGTGTGTGTGCGTGCGAGAGTGTGAGTGTGAGTGTGTGCGTGTGTGCGTGCGTGCGTGCGTGTGCGCATAATGTGCATGCTGACTGTATTAACATTTAAACCAGTGGTTCTCAAAGTGGGGTCCGGGGACCCCCCAGGGGTCCTCGAGGGGGTTCCAGGGGGTCCCCAGCTAAATGAACCAAACGGACCCTTAAAGGGGAGTTTCGGTCAAAAACGACTTTCCTACCTTTGAAATGATGATCCAGGAAGGCTCTGGGCTGATCCAGGTGTTGTTTTACCCAAAGCAGCATTTTGTTCATTTTTCGATTTTCTCCCCTGCACCCCACGGCTCCAAAACGGCACCTTTTGGGTCAACCCGTAATCCGGTTATTATTCTCGCTCAAAATTCACTTTTCTCGCTCGGTCTCAGTCCCTCATACTGTAGTTAGCATATCCGAGCTACATCAGCTCCTGGTCGCCGCCATGTTTGTTTACAACAAGCTCAACTCTGAACTCTGAGCCCAGGAGAGAACACTGGGAAATCCCGTTTTGTATCGCGTGACTCCCCGACGCGCGACGAACAATAAAACACAAAAATGCTCTTAGCCAAAGAAAAAAGATGTAACTATGTCGACAAAGTCTGCAGAGTGATGTATGGTGTAGCCTCTTGTCTGCCTCAACAGGTAACAGGCTGTGGGGGGGGGGGGGGGGGGGGGGGGGGAGGTGGAGCTGTGAGAGCAGCAGCAGCAGCAGCAGCAGCAGCAGCAGCTCGTGAACGCGCGTTTCCCAACGGGAACGGGATTTCCCAGTGTTTCTCTCCTGGGCTCAGAGTTCAGAGTTGAGCTTGTTGTAAACAAACATGGCGGCGACCAGGAGCTGATGTAGCTCGGATATGCTAACTACAGTATGAGGGACTGAGACCGAGCGAGAAAAGTGAATTTTGAGCGAGAATAATAACCGGATTACGGGTTGACCCAAAAGGTGCCGTTTTGGAGCCGTGGGGTGCAGGGGAGAAAATCGAAAAATGAACAAAATGCTGCTTTGGGTAAAACAACACCTGGATCAGCCCAGAGCCTTCCTGGATCATCATTTCAAAGGTAGGAAAGTCGTTTTTGACCGAAACTCCCCTTTAAGGGTCTGTAACTGTATTCTGATTATCTTAAGTAGCAGCTCTCATGCCTTAACTTAAAGGCCTGTCCATAACTTTTCATCAGAGATTTCTGACTTTTTGACTGTGGTTTAAAGTACATCTACATTGTAGTATTGATACTTTTACTTAAAGGGCCAGTTCACCTCTGGTACAACTAGATCTTATTTTATTGTTGTTTGGGACACAATCAACACAATCCTGAGTTATTTTTTGTGTTCAATCTGTGTTTTGAGATATTTTAGTATTTCAGCTGTGCTAGTGATGCATTTTGCATCATATGATGCATTTTGCATCATCATGCTGCATCATATGATGCAGCATAATGATGCAAAATGCTAGCACAGCTGAAATACTAAAATATCTCAAAACACAGATTGAATACAAAAAATAATTCAGGATTGTGTTGATCTTGTCCCAAACAACAATAAAATAAGATCTGGTTGTCCCAGAGGTGACCTGGTCCTTTAAGTAAAATATGTGAGTACTTTTTCCACCCCTGCTTTTTGACGTGCAGCTTTCAGAACTCTAATTCAGGGTAATGTTTTCCAGAAGATGTGAGTGATGTCATTTTGAGGTTGAACCGGACCTTTCCGACCAAAGGTTTGTTGTTCAGAGACAGAATGGACAGACCTTTAAGTTAAGGCATAAGAGCTGCTACTTAAGACAATCAGAATAGAGCCTTAAGAGTTCACACATGGAACCAAATGGACCCTTTAACACATTAAAGAGTTCACACATGGAACCAAATGGACCCTTTAACACATTAAAGAGTTCACACATGGAACCAAATGGACCCTTTAACACATTAAAGAGTTCACACATGGAACCAAATGGACCCTTTAACACATTAAAGAGTTCACACATGGAACCAAATGGACCCTTTAACACATTAAAGAGTTCACACACATGGAACCAGTGACTCTTTAACACATTAAAGAGTTCACACATGGAACCAAATGGACCCTTTAACACATTAAAGAGGAGTCGGTTTTATCCAATCAGGAGAGAGAACTCATCCAGGATAAACTAGAAGCAGTGGCGTCAGTTCAGAAAATCTAAGGTATGGCAACATGACTGGTGTGAAGACACCAGTCATGTTGCCATACCTTAGCAATTTATTTTACATTTATTAAGTGTGCCTGCCATGCAACGCAATGGCAAAACACTTATTGTAATCCGCCATACTTAAGTCAGTAAGTAAGTAAGTAAGTAAGTAATGTTCTTGCAAATTTCGGCACGTAATAAGTGCCGCACGATTTACGCCACCGCCGCAATATATACATCAAAACGTGCGGCTCGGCCGGGAATGGGGTGCTATTACTTTTCTTTCCGATCCGCGTTACCATTGCGACGTAATTCGCAAAAAACGACGCCAAAAAACCCCATTACTTAGAATGGGGGAAACTTCGGCACGTAATAACTGCCGCACGATTTACGCCACCCCCGCAATATATACATCAAAATGTGCGGCTCGGCCGGGAATGGTGTGCTATTACTTTTCTTTCCGATCCGCGATACGATTGCGATGTAATTCGCAAAAAACGACGCCCAAAAACCCCATTGACTTAGAATGGGGGACTCCGAAAAAAAACCCAGAAACTTTGGCGCCACATAACTCTGCCATACTTTTGCCTAGCAACGTGATTTAAACTTTAAAATGCACACACAACGTTGGTCTTTTTCCGGCCAATAGGGATGAGCTGTAATTGATTAAGCCCCGCCCCCTCTGTAACAGGAAGTGTCCTTCGCCAAACAGGAAGTGCCTCTATAACTCATGAACCGTTTGTCGTACAGACTCGCGGCTGGTGTCATACATTTTTTTTTTCTCAAAAAAATTGTTTTTCTCCAAAAAACATTTTTTCTCAAATTTCTTTTTCCTCAAAAAATTTTTTCTCAAAAAATGTTTTTTTCTCAAAAAAAAATTTTTTCTCAAAAAATTTTTCTCAAAAAATTTTTCTCAAAAAATTTTTTTTCTCAAAAAATTTTTTTTTCTCAAAAAACTTTTTTTCTCAATTTTTTTTTTCTCAAAACATTTTTTTTTCTCAAAATTTTTTTTTCTCAATTTTTTTTTCTCAAAAAATTTTTTTTCTCAAAAAATTTCTCAAAAAAAAATTTTTCTCAAATTTTTTTTTCTCAAAAAAATTTTTTTTCTCAAAAATGTTTTTTTCTCAATAAATTTTTTTTCTCAAATTTTTTTTTCTCAAATGTTTTTTTTTCTCAAATTTTTTTTTTCTCAAAAAAAATTTTTTTCTCAA
Organism: Nannobrachium achirus; assembly: GCF_963921795.1. Classification (NCBI taxonomy): domain Eukaryota; kingdom Metazoa; phylum Chordata; class Actinopteri; order Myctophiformes; family Myctophidae; genus Nannobrachium; species Nannobrachium achirus. Next base: position 540,852 of record NC_137814.1, read on the forward strand.
AAAAATCTTTTTTCTCACAAAACAATTTTTTCTCAAAAAACTCGTTAAAGTGCGACCCGTGATAACGGCCAAAAATGCGCCAAAACGCCACTAATTAGTCGAAATGGCTGTGGGTGGTGTCATATGAAGAACCATAATGTTAAAGCTTATGCAAAAAATGCGAATGTTAAAAAATTTAACGCTAATGCTAACACCAACCGCTACACAAGGTTGCACAGACTTAGAGAGCTGCAGGCACACTTAAAATTTCTTGGAAATTTTCTTTTCTAGTTTTATTTAAGAAGTGCATTTTATTTTTCCCCTCGTTTCTACAGTTTCTTGGGCTGGATATGGCAGCCTGGAACGGTTGTTCAAGTGCAGATAAACTTGGCATGTTAGTAAATGTAACACTATTAACAATAATGCATTGCACCTGTGCAGCTGACCTGCGGAACCGGGGAATATACCATTCTGTCAAGATGGGGAGAATATAATTATAATATCTTGTTAAAGTGATTTTTGTTCAATTTAGCATTTGTAGTTATTTTACAGTAACTTAACAACATAATAACCAGCGCAGACAGACAAAGAGACATTCATGGATTAATATTTAAAAGTAACTTTTATCTTCCCCCTGGACCCTGAACCTGAACCTGAACCTGAACCTAGGGTATGGCAGCTGCATACCCCTGCCATACCCAATTGACGCCCCTGAACTAGAAGCAGGAATGTAAAATAGAGTCCATACCTCTAGGCCACGGTAAGCAACTGGCGGCCCGGGGGCCACATGCGGCCCCACCTTCACTTAATGCGGCCCTCAGGTTAATATCAGAATACTGATATATTATTGATTTCAGCTTTTATGATTCCAAACATGCAAACATGACCCGCTTTAATTACTTCAGTCTGATACTGCTTCTCTCTCCTGATTGGCTGAAATTGGTGACCCACCTCCAACTCTGGTGCACTTTGACAGAGCAGGGGTTCTCAACCTTTTCAGGCCCCCAAATACTCATATTTTAACTGGGGACCCCCAAATACTCATATTTTAACTGGGGGCCACCCCCCCCCCCCCCCTGATTCAAGAGTTGAGGCATTACATGTTGTATAACACGGTTCTATTGTGAAAATAGCAGATATACGTGAGCTTGTAGATCTGCTGTTTTCACAATTTCTGCCTCTAATATTTGACAATTTGGCCAATGTTTAATTTGTCATTTTAGAGGTATTAACTCATTGAGTGCCAGCGCCCTCTAGGGGCCAAAGAATGCCAGCGCATCTCTCATAGGCGAGCGCTTTAGCTTCCAGGACCTAACCTTCCAGGACCTCACGTGCTCACGTTCATGCACGGCATGGAAATGTCCCGGATGAAGATGCTAACAGAATGGCTATTCCCATTTTGTCATCTAAAAGATCATTTTTGGGCGATTTCGCCGTAAATAAACCTCGCGCCGCTTCCAGAGCACACAATCCAGAGATACAAGCCTCCAAAGATGCGGTCTTTCATTGGATTAGGCGGAGATTGGCGATTTCGTTCGCAAATAACGTCCGGCCGGGACGTTGTTAGCTTTCGGCTAGTAGCTACAAAAATCAAGCCAGGCTTCAGAAGGCCTCTTATCATTTTAATCCATTTCATTAAATATCCCGGACTAGTTCGGGATAGGCACCCTGGAATACGTCGCGCCGCCTACAATGAACATTGGGTGAACATTGGGGGGGTCTAAACTTTATTTTAAACCATTTTCAATGGATTAATCGTCGGACAGAGTAGAATGGCTTGCTGGCTAGCGGCTAGCGAGCCGTAGAGCCCTGCAAGCCCGACGGGACCCGACCAGGGCCGGCGGGCCGGGCCGGGCTCGTTTAGAAACTCACCAACGGGCCTAGGGCCGGGCCCGGGCTCAGAACCATGCTCGGAACATTTCGCGCTGTGAATTTCACACATGACGTCTCTGTGTGTGCGCTTAGAATGGAGTGTGGTGTGTGTTAGTGATGTGTCGTTCATGAGTGATTCGTTCATAAGATTCGAATCATTAGCATGACTCGTGAACGATTCGTTCAAATCCCTGAAATGGGTCGTTCACACTTTCGTTCACACCCCCGCCCCTCCCCCTAAAAGCCCCGGCCGGCAGACAGGACGCGACGGCGGGCTGTACTCGCGATGTAATAAAAACGCTCCCGCGATTGTGTTTTTCACGGGACAATCACGCTATGAACGAATCATTTGAACGAATCTTTTGAACGGATCTTTACCGTGAACGTGAACGAAATGATCCGATCACTGAAATGAACGGGATTGCCCATCACTAGTGTGTGTGAGTGAGTGCTGCCTGCCTGCCTCCCATAGCCTTCTAGGCTAATAGCCTTCTAGGCTATGGGCTCTATCCGTATCTATAGCAACCGGCTCTGATTGGTCGTGACATGAGTACATTAGCCAATGGAGAGCCGCAACGAGCCGTGGGCGACGGCTTTTCTTCTCACACACTCACACAAGTCTACTCTGCGACTCTGCGTGTACATACACAGCGAGACTAGAACATTAGGAGCACTACTGTAGTTTCACCCATTTCACCGTCATTTCTCAAATAAATCGCCCTGTAATGATTCCCGACCTCCCGAGTCCCGTATCAGTTACGCAGTGATGTTAATAGGTTTTTAATGTAATGAGTCCCGGGACCCAAGGAGGGTCTTTCGGATGAGTCCCAGGGATATTTTATGGGTCCCACAAAAATTCAACGCGTCATGTCATTTTTGACAAAGTGCAGCATTTAACTTGAATTGGTTATTATATGGTTATTTACATTGTTTATCTTACAAAATACATACAAAAACGAATGAAACAATTAAACTATAATAGTACCTTGAGATGAAGAAGCACTAGGGATGGAGCTCGTTAATTTTTATTGATAATGAGCACCTTATCGATGTTGCTTATCGAGCCGGGCTTTTATCGAGCCCACTATTGAGCTTTTTTCTGTTATTTTGTGGAAAGACATGATGAGACACTAATATATATATATAATTACAGTACTATTCATGAATTAATAATAATAGCCTACTGTAAAACTATACTATAAACTATAGGCTAACATTTCCATGTCTCTCCTTTTTTTTTTCTTTTTTTTTTTTTACAGTAAATGCATATCTATTTTTTCCATTAAATACATTTGACCAGGGCCTTCAAATACAGTACTTTAACAGACAGAAGGCAAGTCAACCTTTTTATTTTTGGAAAATATTTGAAGAAACTAAATGTGTACCGTCTCTTTAACAGTGAAATGTATAATGCATAGTACGACGGTGTCACGCAACAAAAAAATACCCAATCAACAAGCTCAAACCGTGTCTGCTCGCACCGCGTTGTGATCTTGTACATCTGCTATTTTCGGTAGACTCAGAAGTCGCGCTGGCAACGCTACGGATTCATTCGCACGGAGCGATACATTATAACTCTATGGCAGTGATTTTGAGTGTCCCAAACGGATTATTATCGATGGAATCATTCATATTTTCAAGCACCACATACTGTGGGTGGAAGAGAACGGGTGTCGCGCTGCTTCAACAGCCCGCGTTGGAGTTGTTTCAACTCGTCTCAGACTAGCTCTGGTCCATAGCGTTAGTGGAGGAGAACTCCACTAACGCTATGGACCAGAGCTAGTCGCAGACGTGCAAAGTTATTGATTGCACTTGGGTCTTATGTGATGCATTATGGACAAGTGCCTGGCTCCGTCTGCATTGTCGAAGACAGTGTTCCCTCCCGAGCATGATGTAACAACCGTGCTGCATATAGCCCATTGTATTTAGCTCTCCCCTTCCAAAAGGTAACCAAACTTTTTAGTGTTTCACGCGTTCCACCGTTGTTCCGCGGCACGCATGCACTTCCAAAGCACACAACTATCGATGACACATTGTACCTCCCGGCCCCCGGCCGCTATAGCAGCCCATGACGTGACGCTTACCCGATAACAGGCTCGACAAGCCAAACCCACGTTCGGTGGGGGAACCCTTCTTGGTGTATCACCTAACACGCTGTGCCACTATGGTCAGAGAGCGGCCCGGTGCTACGCTAAAACTAAGGCACCCATTGAATTCTGTGACCATGCATGGAGCACACAATAGCGTCGGTGGATTCCAAACACACACTGTCGTTAGTTCTATCGTCTGTTTTAAGACTTTCTACGCGGATTTCATTTGTGTTAACGTAGGGTACAGTAGCATGCCTTCACCCATGAACAATGGTGGCGTCTGTGGACTTTTTAAAATATATATTTTTTCGCGACGTGGTAAATTATTTTCACGTGGACTCCAATGGAGGCGACGCGTCCGTGGGACCCCAGAACACTGACGTGAATGCGTCTCTAGGCAACGTGAATGCGTCAGAGACGCGGGATGCGCACGTAATGACGTCACTGGTTACGGGATGCGTGCGTGCGTCTTTACTCTTTAGTACTGGACGATACTGACCACGGGCGGCAAGCCGACAATAATATCAATATCTAATTGCTGTGAAGATATACAGTAACATAACAAACGGTGGGTGGAGGAAGATTTCTTGCGTTGTGATGTGTGTGTAATTACTTGCTGTGCTGTTGTGTTGACTTCTTTCTTTTAATCAGAGCGCAAGACGAGCACAGCTATAGTAGAGGGCTGTACATACGTCTCTCAGTCTCCGTCCTCTCCGACCATAGTTTTCGTTGGAAAGTTTCGACTTTCTGACGTGCGTGCAGCTTTCCGAACTCAAATTATGAGTAATCCTTTTCAGAAGTTGCAAGAGATGTCATTTTGTAGTTGAACTGGACCTTTCCGACGCAAATTTCGGTGGTCTGTGACAGTATGGACTCCCCTTGAGAGTGTAGCTGCAGCAGCGCGCAGCAGTGAAAGCCACGCACACAAATAATTAATTAATAATAAGGCGACGGGCTTCGGGCCGGGCTCGGGCTTTAAATAGCGGCACCAAACGGGCCACGGGCCGGGCCTGGACTGAAGTCCACGGGCCAGGGCCGGGCCCGGGCCCACATTTTAGGCCCGTGCAGGGCTCTAGCGAGCCGGGACCACCCACGTTGCTCCAAGCAGCTCGGGGTAAGTAAAATAGCAAATAAAAAATTGTTTTTGATCCCGAATATCCCGAACTAGTTCGGGATAGGCACTGTATGAGTTAAAAAGTCCTTGAATTGTCACTTTAGAAATGTGCAGATACCCTCTATACACTTAAACTTTATGTTGGTTTGTTTACTGTTGAGAGAGAAAACAATGTTGCACATTAAGTTAATCATCTGGGGACCCCCCAAAATAATGTGGGGACCCCCTGGGGGTCCCGACCCACAAGTTGAGAACCACTGCTCTACGATATTATTTCTACACTAAACTTTTCCTCTCTTTTCTCCCTGTCTGTCTGTCTGTCTGTCTGTCTGTCTGTCTGTCTGCCTGTCTGTCTGTCTGTCTGTCTGTCTGTCTGTCTGTCTGTCTGTCTGTCTGTCTGTCTGTCTGTCTGTCTGTCTGTCTGTCTGTCTGTCTGCCTGTCTGTCTGTGATGCTGTCTTTGCTTGTGTCCTGTCTCTCTCTCTCTCTCTCTCTCTCTCTCTCTCTCTCTCTCTCTCTCTCTCTCTCTCTCTCTCTCTCTGTCTCTCTCTCTGTCTCTCTCTCTCTCTCTCTCTCTCTGTGTGCTACTAACCCCCTCTGGTGGCATGGTGTGGTACTGCGTCTCTCTATCAACCAATCAGGACGTTGCACTGGGATCCTGATCCTTCCACTCTGCAGCTTCACTCTGACTCTGAGCTGATGGGGTAATGACCTCTAGATGACCTCTAGATGACCTCTAGATGACCTCTAGAGAGACCTCTCTAATGCATGATACCTATATATACCTAATATATGAGACCTCTGTGTGTTCACTCTGACTCTGAGCTGATGGGGTAATGCATGATAGGTGGCGCTAGAGAGACCTCTGTGTGTGTGTGTGTGTGTGTGTGTGTGTGTGTGTGTGTGTGTGTGTGTGTGTGTGTGTGTGTGTGTGTGTGTGTGTGTGTGTGTGTGTGTGTGTTAAGGCTGGGCGATGTTAGGAAAACCTTCGATATTTGATATCGAATAGCCAGATAATGAATATCATATCCATGCATGTACACTGCACAGTACACATAGAATAAAGACATTAAATGAATATCATATCCATGCATGCACACTGCACAGTACACATAGAATAAAGACATTAAATGAATATCATATCCATGCATGCACACTGCACAGTACACATAGAATAAAGACATTAAATGAATATCATATCCATGCATGCACACTGCACAGTACACATAGAATAAAGACATTAAATGAATATCATATCCATGCATGTACACTGCACAGTACACATAGAATAAAGACATTAAATGAATATCATATCCATGCATGCACACTGCACAGTACACATAGAATAAAGACATTAAATGAATATCATATCCATGCATGTACACTGCACAGTACACATAGAATAAAGACATTAAATGAATATCATATCCATGCATGCACACTGCACAGTACACATAGAATAAAGACATTAAATGAATATCATATCCATGCATGCACACTGCACAGTACACATAGAATAAAGACATTAAATGAATATCATATCCATGCATAAACACTGCACAGTACACATAGAATAAAGACATTAAATGAATATC
>NC_137814.1:552500-612500 GCF_963921795.1 Nannobrachium achirus
GGGTTAGGGTTGGGTTAGGGTTAGGGTTAGGGTTGGGTTAGGGTTAGGGTTAGGGTTAGGATTAGTTTAGGGTTAGGGTTAGAGTTAGGGTTAGGTTCGGGTTAGGGCAGCAGGATCGTAGAGAGAGCTTTGTCTGAGCGCGTCGACGTCTGCTTCGACTACAGCGGGAGAGACCTCGACGACAAGGAGGGGTGAGCTGTGTGTGTGTGTGTGTGTGTGTGTGTGTGTGTGTGTGTGTGTGTGTGTGTGTGTGTGTGTGTGCACACATAGACACACATAGACATTGAGCCGATGCCCTTTTATCCATCTGTATAAAGTGTCCTCTCCAGAACATGAATACAGTTCTCACTATGGTGAAAGAAATGCAAATGCCATCTTTCATGCCATACCTGAAGGCAGCATTCAAGAGAATTTCCATGTCCGAACTCTCCTTTCAGCGTCTTATGTTCCACATCTGTTTATGTTTATTCAACTTTCAGCATGATCACAGATGTTTAAAAAAGACAGGTGCCATTAAAAAACACTGAATTATTTTGCTGATTACAATAAAAATCATAAAATCATAAAATGCATTTGCCTATCTAAAAGTCCATATAACCTAAAAACACAAATCTAGAATCCATTATCATTTAAGAGTCTGCACATGTATGGGATTGGTGATTTCTTGTATCTCTCAGTTTTGCATGTTGGAGTGTCCAGGTCATCTCCATTCCTTGTTTGGCGACCAGAGATCTCCTTCCTGAGGGGGGGGTAACCAGTTTCTGAAGTTTGACTTAAACAGCTTCCTTGCAAAGTCCAGACACAGTTGGGTGCGCCTCTCTGCTAGGGTGCACAATGTGAGGGTGCGGAGAGCCTCTGTGTATCCTGAGTATCTCCGGCCAAGTCTGATTTTGCAAGCCCGTTTCTGAACTCTTTCCAGTCTTTTAGTCTGGTTGACAGTCAAGGAACTGTGCCAGACTGGGACTGCATACTCCAGCACTGGACGCACATAGCCTGTGTAGATCGAAACCAATTCTGTGTCTTGAACTCCAAATTTCTTGAGGCGACATAGGACAAACAGCTTTCTATTGGCTGAGGTCAGCATATAGTCCACCTGGCTGTCCCATTTCAAGTCAGCTTGAATGGTGACCCCCAGCACCTTTACTGTGTCACAAACCTCTAGTAGGTTTTGGTCAATGGAAAGTGTTGGCAGGGCCGGTTTTTCTCTCATGAAGGTAACATGTACAACTTTGCATTTTTTTGGATTGAGTTTCATCTTGTGCTCATTAACCCAGATGTCCAGATGTCCTGAATATGTTGAAAGAATTGTCCTCTCTGTGTAGAATTCCATGCCGTTACGCCACATCTCCAGTATTCACTTGATTATGCTCAGTTTAGTGTGGTATCACGCACCGAAAATAACCAGACTTCCAAGGTCCGAGCTTGGAAGTCTGTTTTATTCAAAAATAAACTGTAATAAACTGGTTTATTCATGTTATTTCAGAGGTATTGAAGCAGGTTTAAACTGGTTTATTCATGTTATTTCAGAGGTATTGAAGCTGGTTTAAACTGGTTTATTCATGTTATTTCAGAGGTATTGAAGCAGGTTTAAACTGGTTTATTCATGTTATTTCAGAGGTATTGAAGCTGGTTTAAACTGGTTTATTCATGTTATTTCAGAGGTATTGAAGCAGGTTTAAACTGGTTTATTCATGTTATTTCAGAGGTATTGAAGCTGGTTTAAACTGGTTTATTCTTGTTATTTCAGAGGTATTGAAGCTGGTTTAAACTGGTTTATTCATGTTATTTCAGAGGTATTGAAGCTGGTTTAATGGTTATGTAATGTTATGTTATGTTATTTCAGAGGTATTGAAGCTGGTTTATTCATGTTATTTCAGAGGTATTGAAGCTGGTTTAATGGTAATGTTATGTAATGTTATTTCAGAGGTATTGAAGCTGGTTCCAAGCTGCTTCTCAACAGGCAGTTTGTTATGTATTAAACTGGTTATGTAATGTTATGTTATGTTATAATGTTATTTCAGAGGTATTGAAGCAGGCTCCAAGCTGCTTCTCAACAGGCAGTTTGTATTAAACTGGTTATGTTATGTTATGTTATGTTATGTTATGTTATGTTATGTTATGTTATGTTATGTTATGTTATGTTATGTTATTTCAGAGGTATTGAAGCTGGTTCCAAGCTGCTTCTCAACAGGCAGTTTGTATTAAACTGGTTATGTTATGTTATGTTATGTTATGTTATTTCAGAGGTATTGAAGCTGGTTCCAAGCTGCTTCTCAACAGACAGTTTGTTATGTATTAAACTGGTTATGTAATGTTATGTTATGTTATGTTATTTCAGAGGTATTGAAGCAGGTTCCAAGCTGCTTCTCAACAGACAGTAATGTTATGTAATGTTATGTATTGTTATGTAATGTTATTTCAGAGGTATTGAAGCTGGTTCCAAGCTGCTTCTCAACAGGCAGTTTGCAGATGAACGTTGGACCAAGAACAGAGTGGTGACCTGCCTGGACTGGTCCTCACAGGTAGCTGTGTGTGTGTGCGTGTGTTTTGGAATTTATCAAGGGTCCTGGAAGGTCCTGGAAAAATAGCTATGCATTGTCTTTGGTTATTGATTTTGTTAATACCTTTTGTTAATAGAACCGTGTTATACAAAATTCCTCAACTCTTAGTGCTCATCAGGGTGGGGGGTCCCCAGTTAAAATATGATTATTTCGGGGGTCACAGCCTGAAAAGGTTGAGAACCACTGGCATACACTACCTGTCTTTGGGCATTGCACATAGGAGTAAGCGACTCGTTATTGAGCTGAATTATTGTTATATAGTGGTTAAATGTTATGGAAAAGTTTTGGAAATGAATTGGTAAAAATGTTTGGGAACCCTGTATATTGTTATCCAGTATCCAGAGCTGACCAACCCTAACCCTAACCCTGTTGTTATCCAGTATCCAGAGCTGCTGGTCGCCTCCTACAACAACAATGAAGACTCTCCTCATGAACCTGATGGAGTCGCTCTGGTCTGGAACATGAAGTACAAGAAAACTACACCCGAATACACCTTCCACTGCCAGGTAAAACTACACCTTAACTCACTTGTAGCCAATCCCGAGAATACTCGTGAAAAATACTCGAGTATCACATGGTGCCGATCCCGAGTATACTCGTGAAAAGTTACTGTAACGGCGGTTCTCCTACCCTGTAGCTGGGCGGAAGGTCCTGACACGATCGCCCTCGCCGATTCATCATCATCACGGATCCACGTGCACAAAATAGTAATCCCATAACATGAAGGCAGACGGGGAATCGCATCTTTAATGTCCATTATCTCCAAACAACACTTTCAAAGGGGAAGATGGCAGTAGATGCTCGCTTATATAACACATGTTGAAAAGCACCGATCCGCCATTACACAACAGTATGTTGATGACGAGCGATTCCGGTGAATGACGTGATGACGTCAAACCGGAAGTGTTTAGGCTATGTCTTCTGGCCTTCAAAATAAGACAACGGTCGTGGATGCAGCCTGCGGGAGGCACGCTGGACATTTTAATCTGTTAATTTCTGGAGCACAAAATGAGTTAAAGAGGTGGTGCCATGATCCCCCCCCCCCCCAAAACATGATTATCAGGTATTATGATTATACTAGGAGGAAGATTTTTTCCAAAAAAGTATACAGAAAGAGTTAGAATTGGGTTTTTATGTGGCCACACCCCCAGTTCATTAAGTATGCATGGATGTCATGGTGGGTGGTGACCTAGCTGATATAGCCACACCCCACAGTGTTGGGTGAATGGTAATTAGGGGAGGAGTTGATTCTGTGATGTCGTCTTATCTGTGTTTTTAACTGACACTTTTCACCACAAGGTGGCAGCCTCCAAGAGAAAACAAACAAATACTAAGAGAATACATCATTTCTAAAAAAAAAAAAAAAAAAAACACATAAGGGGGTCTAATGAAGTACTTTCAACCTCCTAGACACATGAAAAACAGAAAAAGTACAACACTATGGCACCACCTCTTTAATACACCTTCCATTGATCATAATAATAATTTTACTAATATTAATATTTTCAGTCTGAGGTGATGTCTGCCAGCTTCATAATAATAATAATATTAATAATAATAATAATGATGATATCAATGTCTTCAGTCTGAGGTGATGTCTGCCAGCTTCGCCAGTTTCCATCCCAACCTGGTGATGGGCGGGACTTATTCTGGACAGATCGTTCTGTGGGACAACAGGAGTAACAAGAGGACCCCTGTTCAGAGGACCCCCCTGTCTGCTGCTGCACATACAGTAAGATATTATATATACTGTATCTACCATAGATACACTACATTATATATACTGTATATACCTCTATACACACTGTAACAACAGGAGTAACAAGAGGACCCTGTTCAGAGGACCCCCCTGTCTGCTGCTGCACATACAGTAAGATATTATATATACTGTATCTACCATAGATACACTACATTATATATACTGTATATACCTCTATACACACTGTAACAACAGGAGCAACAAGAGGACCCCTGTTCAGAGGACCCCCCTTTCTGCTGCTGCACACACTGTAAGATATTAATATATACTGTATATATATATACCATAAACTCCATTATATACATACCTATACACACACTGTAAGATATTAATATATACTAAATATACTGTATATCTACCATACACTACATTATATATGCACCTATACACACTGTAAGATATTAATATATACTGTATATATATATACCATAAACTCCATTATATACATACCTATACACACACTGTAAGATATTAATATATACTAAATATACTGTATATCTACCATACACTACATTATATATGCACCTATACACACTGTAAGATATTAATATATACTGTATATATATATATACCATAAACTCCATTATATACATACCTATACACACACTGTAAGATATTAATATATACTAAATATACTGTATATCTACCATACACTACATTATATATACACCTATACACACACTGTAAGATATTAATATATACTAAATATACTGTATATCTACCATACACTACATTATATATACACCTATACACACACACTGTAAGATATTAATATATACTAAATATACTGTATATCTACCATACACTACATTATATATACACCTATACACACACACTGTAACAACAGGAGCAACTAGAGGACCCCTGTTCAGAGGACCCCCCTTTCTGCTGCTGCACATACAGTAAGATATTAATATATATACTATATATAGCATACTGTACACTACATTATATATACACCTATACACACACTGTAACAACAGGAGTAACTAGAGGACCCCTGTTCAGAGGACCCCCCTGTCTGCTGCTGCACACACTGTAAGATATTAATATATACTGTATATACCATACTGTACACTACATTATATGTACACACACACTGTAAGATATTAATATATACTGTATATACCATACTGTACACTACATTATATACACACACACTGTAAGATATTAATATATACTGTATACATACTGTACACTACATTATATATACACACACTGTAAGATATTAATATATACTGTATATATCTACCATACACTACACCAGTAAGACTCCCTAATGGGGAGATAAGCGTCCATCAGGTCGCAGCGTGATTTTAGGCCAAAATGTGTAGGAGCAGTGTCCAAAAATGTGTTTGAATCGGCCTGATGGTGGCGCTATATGGGACAGATGCATGTTGATGAGATGAGTGTAGACATACTGTGTACCGATTTGTGTGATTTTAGGGCAAAATCTGTAGGAGTAGTGTCCAAAAATGTGTTTTAAAAAATCAGCCTGAAGGTGGCACTAAATGGGACAGATCCATGTTGATGAGATGAGTGTAGACATACTGTGTACTGATTTTGCGTGATTTTAGGGCAAAAATTGTAGGAGCAGTGTCCAAAAATGTGTTTTGCAAGAATCGGCCTCATGGTGGCGCTAGAAGAGGGCCATGTGAGAATTGCTGGGTGGAGGTTGTGGTTTGGCAGGTAAGGAGTGTGTGTGGAAAATTTTACATGGATAGGGGCAACACACTGTAACAACAGGAGCAACTAGAGGACCCCCGTTCAGAGGACCCCCCTGTCTGCAGCTGCTCACACTGTAAGAGTATTAAGTACTACTAACTACTATACCATAGATCAGGGGTCTTCAGAGTGGGTGACGGGGCACCCTGGGGTGCCGGGAGATCATTTGATCATATTTGGAATTTGTTTGGACACTTGAAAAAATATTTAGTATCATTTTAAACTTGAAGTACAAAGTTATTTTCAGTCAGTTCTAACCAAAATGGCTGTTATCTCAACGTTTTCCTCTCAACATAATCATCATAATTCATCATACAAGACTGTCGCACAAAACTAGTGAAAACAGCCAATCTACAACACAACGCCATCGCGAGGCGTTGTGTGCTTGTAGATCTGCTGTTTTCACTAGTTTAGTACATTTTATAGATGATAAATAAAAACGAACGGTTTTGGACATACAAGGTTTCCACCTGACAACGATATAATAATAATGTAGGGGTGCCTCGGATTAAAACAACATTTATGGGGTGCCCTGAGACAAAAAAGATTGGGAACCCCTGCTATAGATACATACACACTGTAACACACCATGCTGTGACTGATATTGTGACATCATCATTCAGCATCCAGTGTACTGACTGATATTGTGACCTCATCGTGCAGCATCCAGTGTACTGACTGATATTGTGACATCATCATTCAGCATCCAGTGTACTGACTGATATTGTGACCTCATCGTGCAGCATCCAGTGTACTGACTGATATTGTGACCTCATCATTCAGCATCCAGTGTACTGACTGATATTGTGACCTCATCGTGCAGCATCCAGTGTACTGACTGATATTGTGACCTCATCATTCAGCATCCAGTGTACTGCGTGTCGGTGGTTGGAACGCAGAACGCTCACAACCTGATCAGCATCTCTACTGACGGAAAGATGTGTTCCTGGAGCCTGGATATGCTGTCACAACCCCAGGTATGTATGACTCTGGACATGCTGTCACAACCCCAGGTATGTATGACTCTGGACATGCTGTCACAACCCCAGGTATGTATGACTCTGGACATGCTGTCACAACCCCAGGTATGTATGACTCTGGACATGCTGTCACAACCCCAGGTATGTATGGCTCTGGATGTTATGATGTCACAACCCCAGGTATGTATGGCTCTGGACATGCTGTCACAACCCCAGGTATGTATGACTCTGGATGTTATGATGTCACAACCCCAGGTATGTATGACTCTGGATGTTATGATGTCACAACCCCAGGTATGTATGACTCTGGATGTTATGATGTCACAACCCCAGGTATGTATGACTCTGGATGTTATGATGTCACAACCCCAAGTATGTATGACTCTGGATGTTATGATGTCACAACCCCAGGTATGTATGGCTCTGGATATTATGATGTCACAACCCCAGGTATGTATGACTCTGGATATTATGATGTCACAACCCCAGGTATGTATGACTCTGGATAGTATGATGTCACAACCCCAGGTATGTATGACTCTGGATATTATGATGTCACAACATTTGGAGACATGGTAGCTGATGAGTTGTTGTTGCTGTGTGTGTGTGTGTGTGTGTGTGCGTGCGTGCGTGCGTGCGTGCGTGCGTGCGTGTGCGCGTGCGTGTGCGTGTGTGTGTGTGTGTGCGTGTGTGTGTGTGTGTGCGTGTGCATACAGGACAGTCTAGAGTTGGTGTTTAAGCAGAGTAAGGCGGTTGCTGTCACCTCCATGGCCTTTCCTCTCGCCGACGTCAACAACTTTGTGGTGGGAAGTGAAGACGGATCCGTTTATACTGCCTGTCGACATGGAAGGTCTGTTAGATCTGTTAGATCTGTTTATACTGCCTGTCGACATGGAAGGTCTGTTAGATCTGTTAGATCTGTTTATACTGCCTGTCGACATGGAAGGTCTGTTTGAAGCAATAAGCCATGAGAGGCTTGTTGTTACCTGTATTTTATAACAGCTGAGAGGCGTGGTCGACACGAGGCCGAGCTGAGTGTCTCCAACCCTCTCAGCTGTTATAAAATACAGGTAACCACATGCCTCGCATGGCTTATTCTAAAACGGTTACAATATGGCAACATGAAAAATCATAGACATGTACCAATTAAAGCTGTTCTATTTCACTAATAATTCACTACAAGGTCCGCAAGAAAGTTCCTAGCTGCAAGAATAGAAAGTAGTTCCCAGGGTCATCAGGGTCCAGTCACAGAGGTTAGGGTATAATACATTTATAATACATGTATTTATCTCTGCAGTATGGCGGGTATAACAGAGTAGACAGTAATAATATTTAGGGTTAGGGTATAATAAAGGTATTTATGTCTCTACAGTAAGGCTGGCATAACAGAGGTGTTCGAGGGTCATCAGGGTCCAGTCACAGAGGGTAGGGTATAATAAAGGTATCTATATCTCTACATACAGTAAGGCTGGTATAACGGAGGTCTTTGAAGGACATCAAGGACCAGTCACAGGACTCAGTTGTCACAGAGGTTAGGGTATAATAAAGCTATAATACATGTATTTCTCTCTACAGTAAGGCTGGTATAACAGAGGTGTTTGAAGGACATCAGGGTCCAGTCACAGGACTCAGTTGTCACAGAGGTTAGGGTATAATAAAGGTATAATAAAGGTATCTACTGTATGTCTCTACAGTAAGGCTGGTATAACGGAGGTCTTTGAAGGACATCAAGGTCCAGTCACAGGACTCAGTTGTCACAGAGGTTAGGTTATAATAAAGGTATCTACTGTATGTCTCTACAGTAAGGCTGGTATAACGGAGGTCTTTGAAGGACATCAAGGACCAGTCACAGAGGTTAGGGTATAATAAAGGTATAATAAAGGTATCTACTGTATGTCTCTACAGTAAGGCTGGTATAACGGAGGTCTTTGAAGGACATCAAGGACCAGTCACAGGACTCAGTTGTCACAGAGGTTAGGTTATAATAAAGGTATAATAAAGGTATCTACTGTATGTCTCTACAGTAAGGCTGGTATAACGGAGGTCTTTGAAGGACATCAAGGTCCAGTCACAGGACTCAGTTGTCACAGAGGTTAGGTTATAATAAAGGTATCTACTGTATGTCTCTACAGTAAGGCTGGTATAACGGAGGTCTTTGAAGGACATCAAGGACCAGTCACAGAGGTTAGGGTATAATAAAGGTATAATAAAGGTATCTACTGTATGTCTCTACAGTAAGGCTGGTATAACGGAGGTCTTTGAAGGACATCAAGGACCAGTCACAGAGGTTAGGGTATAATAAAGGTATAATAAAGGTATCTACTGTATGTCTCTACAGTAAGGCTGGTATAACGGAGGTCTTTGAAGGTCATCAAGGACCAGTCACAGGACTCAGTTGTCACAGAGGTTAGGGTTAAGGTGTAATACATGTATTTCTCTCTACAGTAAGGCTGGTATAACAGAGGTCTTTGAAGGACATCAAGGACCAGTCACAGAGGTTAGGGTATAATAAAGGTATAATAAAGGTATCTACTGTATGTCTCTACAGTAAGGCTGGTATAACAGAGGTCTTTGAAGGACATCAAGGACCAGTCACAGAGGTTAGGGTATAATAAAGGTATCTACTGTATGTCTCTACAGTAAGGCTGGTATAACAGAGGTCTTTGAAGGACATCAAGGACCAGTCACAGAGGTTAGGGTATAATAAAGGTATTTATGTCTCTACAGTAAGGCTGGTATAACGGAGGTCTTTGAAGGACATCAAGGACCAGTCACAGAGGTTAGGGTATAATAAAGGTATTTATCTCTCTACAGTAAGGCAGGCATCAGAGAGGTGTTCGAGGGTCATCAGGGACCAGTCACAGGACTCAGTTGTCACAGAGGTTAAGGTATAATAAAGCTATAATACATGTATTTCTCTCTACAGTAAGGCTGGTATAACAGAGGTCTTTGAAGGACATCAAGGACCAGTCACAGGACTCAGTTGTCACAGAGGTTAGGTTATAATAAAGGTATCTACTGTATGTCTCTACAGTAAGGCTGGTATAACGGAGGTCTTTGAAGGACATCAAGGACCAGTCACAGAGGTTAGGGTATAATAAAGGTATAATAAAGGTATCTACTGTATGTCTCTACAGTAAGGCTGGTATAACGGAGGTCTTTGAAGGACATCAAGGTCCAGTCACAGGACTCAGTTGTCACAGAGGTTAGGTTATAATAAAGGTATCTACTGTATGTCTCTACAGTAAGGCTGGTATAACGGAGGTCTTTGAAGGACATCAAGGACCAGTCACAGAGGTTAGGGTATAATAAAGGTATAATAAAGGTATCTACTGTATGTCTCTACAGTAAGGCTGGTATAACGGAGGTCTTTGAAGGACATCAAGGACCAGTCACAGAGGTTAGGGTATAATAAAGGTATAATAAAGGTATCTACTGTATGTCTCTACAGTAAGGCTGGTATAACGGAGGTCTTTGAAGGACATCAAGGTCCAGTCACAGGACTCAGTTGCCACACGGCCAGTGGAGCTGTGGATTTCTCCCACCTCTTCATCTCCTCCTCTTTTGATTGGACCGTCAAGCTGTGGAGCACCAAGGTACACACACGCACGCACGCACGCACGCACGCACACACACACACACACACACACGCGCGCACACACGCACACACACACATCTTTGATTGATTGATTGAAGACTTTATTGTTTGCATAGAAAAAGGTACCGTTTCATGAAGGTACAGTTCACTGGTACAATGTCAACTAAAAGGAGATCCTAGGAAAGCACTTGGCTTATTTCCACAGGAAACCATTGAAGTATCTCATATAACATTGAATGACAGACGGATAGAACACAGTACTATGCAGTAGATATACAAAGAAGGGTCAGGGGAGGCTGGGCTAGGTTTGTTATTGCCAGTTGCGAATGTCTGCCGCCTGTAAGTGGTTTTTCAGGGCGATTTTAAAGGATGCTAGGGAACCCAGCGATTTTACAACCTTTTGTGTCAAGTCTGGTAACTAAAACCTGTCTATATGTTTATATCACCACTCAACAATGCGATTTGAGAGGTGAGTTTACAGAATAACGGTACACTATCTATCTACCCGTCTCTCATCTGGTTTGTTGACTTTGTTCACAAACAGCGTGCAGTGTCTGAGAAGCCCCAGTAGCCACGTTACTATAGTAACCTGACATTGCACAGATCTACAAGCTCAGAACGCGTTGCGGATGCGACGTGTTGTGAGCTTGTAGATCTGCTACTTTCGAAGTCAGAAACGCTGTGCTGTACGGGGATGTTTAACTGGTGCAGTTGGGCTGTGGATCTGCGAATTTTGGGAAGATGATTGGAATATTTTGGCTTATCACCGAACCTTAATTAATAGATACGGGGGTGCGGTAATTACCGCAGTACCGTCGGTAATGGGAAGATGATAACCGCGATAACAGAATGTCCATACCGACCCAGCTCTAGGTGTGGTTTCATTTTATTGGTTAATGTATAAATGTGGGTGTGGTTTCATTCTATTGGTTAATGTATAAATGTGGGTGTGGTTTCATTCTATTGGTTAATGTATAAATGTGGGTGTGGTTTCATTCTATTGGTTAATGTATACATGTGGGTGTGGTTTCAGAGCACGCGGCCTCTCTATTGGTTAATATATAAATGTGGGTGTGGTTTCAGAGCACGAGGCCTCTCTATTCCTTCGAGGACAGCAGTGATTGGTTAATATATAAATGTGGGTGTGGTTTCATTCTATTGGTTAATGTATAAATGTGTGTGTGGTTTCATTCTATTGGTTAATGTATAAATGTGTGTGTGGTTTCATTCTATTGGTTAATGTATAAATGTGTGTGTGGTTTCATTCTATTGGTTAATGTATAAATGTGTGTGTGGTTTCATTCTATTGGTTAATGTATAAATGTGGGTGTGGTTTCATTCTATTGGTTAATGTATAAATGTGTGTGTGGTTTCATTCTATTGGTTAATGTATAAATGTGGGTGTGGTTTCATTCTATTGGTTAATGTATAAATGTGTGTGTGGTTTCATTCTATTGGTTAATGTATAAATGTGGGTGTGGTTTCAGAGCACACGGCCTCTCTATTCCTTCGAGGACAGCAGTGACTATGTTTACGATGCTCAGTGGTCTCCGTCTCATCCTGCTCTGTTCGCCTGCGTTGACCTGAGTGGACGACTGGACCTGTGGAACCTTAACAACGATACTGAGGTACACACACACACACACACACACACACACACACACACACACAAAAAAATTATACTAAATATTTTTTCAAGTGTCCAAATAAATTCCAAATATTATCAAATGATCTCGCGGCACCCCTGGACTGCCGTCACGGCACCCCAGGGTGCCCCGTCACCCACTTTGAAAACCCATGGTGTAGAAGTCTCTCCAGCGTTGAACAGAGTGTGTGTATAATGTATTGTTTATGTGTATTACCAGGTCCCTACAGGTGTGTGTATAATGTCTGGTTTATGTGTATTACCAGGTCCCTACAGCGTCCATCAGTGTAGAAGGGTCTCCAGCATTGAACAGGGTCCGCTGGTCCCACAGTGGCAGAGAGATCGCAGCTGGTGACTCTGATGGAACCGTTCAGATCTACGATGTGGGAGAGGTAATAGAAATACTTTACCTAATTTATTACATAGCAGAGTAATATAAATAATACTCTTATCTATCTTCTAATAAACATAGGAGAGGTATGTATATATATATATATATACATATATATATATATATATATATATATATGTATATATATATATATATATATATATATATATATATATATATATATATATATATATACGTATATATATATATATATATATATATGTATATATATATATATATATATATATATATACATATATATATATATATATATATACATATATATATATATATATATATATATATGTATATATATATATATATATATATATATATATATATACATATATATATATATATATATACATATATATATATATATATATATATATATATATATATATATATATATATATATATACATATATATATATATATATATAATATATATATATATATATATACATATATATTTATCCACGAGTTTCCAACGACCCATAGTGCATTGTGCAGACGTTGTACCGAGCTTCCGGTGCCGCAGCCGAGTGTGATTTAGAAGCTCACAACAGGCTGCATCTGCGACGCGACGTGAGCTTGTATGTCTGCTGTTAACTGTTCTGCTGCCCTTGACGATCCTCACCGTCATTCAAATCGGTGACTACATGACGCCATTGACAGTGCTCACCGTCAATCTTACTGTATTTACAGTAAATTTATTAATACTTACAGTATGTCGCTCCGGTCGCGGCCGCATCGGTAATGTCCGCGATTTGTTTAAAATGCACGTTGGGCGTGCACGCGAAGTGAAGCTCCTCCTTGTTAAGTCAATGGAGAGGCCCATAAAGAGACTTCATTTACTCCAAAAAAGACTTTTAATCCCAAAGCACATCCCTAAACAGTAGGGGTGTAACGATACATTTTAATAGCGATTCGATACATATCACGATACATGGTTGACGATACGATACATGGACGATATTGGTTCATTCATGGCGACACGATACGATTCGATTCAATGATTTAAAATCGATATAGTAACTATTTATCAAAGAAATTAAATCTGTGTGAAAGGTGTGGATAGTGCAGGTTTTTAAGGGAAACACACTGATTATCTGCCAAATACATGGTCATTGTATGTTGACAAACCTGCACCTTGACATGAACACAGAGATTACACACATTTATCCATAGACCAGTGTTGCTATATGGAAAGGAAAAGTAATGACATTTTTTTTTTTTATCTTAAATACAATACAAATACAATGCGCAAGAAGGTAGTATCGATACAATCGATTCTTTGCACTGCCGATTCGATACGATACAAAATAAAACGATATGATTCGATTTTAGCTGTTTTCATTTCGATATACTTCAGTTTTTTAAGTTGAAAACGATATTTCGATATAGTTACCATATTGTTACACCCCTACTAAACAGCACTAACAAGGCTCGGCTGGCGGCCGCCATGACACACTGTCACATGACACATGTCATGTGACTAGATGACGTAATCGTTGATGTCATTCACCATTCCGTGTGTGTACACACATTCCAGGCAGGCCTTTCACAATAACAGCGTGTGCCAATGGGAGGATCTGCGCGGCGTCAAAGAAAAGTTAACCCTTCATAGTAAGCAGCAGTTATTGTGTTAAACCGGAAGTGTGGTCCAAATAATCTCCAGTAAACTCCCACGGAAACAGGTGGATATATATATATATATATTATAAGTGTATTATGTAAATATGTAAATGAGTGCTCTGACCTGTTTCTCCTGCAGCAAATCTGCGTCCCGCGGCCCGACGAGTGGACGCGCTTTGTGCGGACGCTGGCCGAGATCAACGAGAACCGCGACGAAGGCGACGAGCTGGCGGCTCAGCGTCTGATGTAGACTGGAGGACCCCCTATAGAGCCCTGAGGGACCCCTGAGGACCCCTGAGGGACCCCTGAGGACCCCTGAGGACCCCTGGGGGACCCCTGAGGACCCCTGAGGGACCCCTGAGGGACCCCTGAGGACCCCTGAGGGACCCCTATAGAGCCCTGAGGACCCCTGAGGGACCCCTGAGGGACCCCTGAGGGACCCCTGAGGACCCCTGAGGACCCCTGAGGACCCCTGAGGGACCCCTATAGAGCCCTGGGGGACCCCTGAGGACCCCTGAGGGACCCCTGAGGACCCCTGAGGACCCCTGAGGGACCCCTGAGGGACCCCTGAGGACCCCTGAGGACCCCTGAGGGACCCCTGAGGACCCCTGAGGGACCCCTATAGAGCCCCGGGGGACCCCTGAGGACCCCTGAGGGACCCCTGAGGACCCCTGAGGGACCCTGAGGGACCCCTGAGGACCCCTGAGGGACCCCTGAGGGACCCCTGAGGACCCCTGAGGACCCCTGAGGGACCCCTGAGGACCCCTGAGGTCATCAGTAGAACATAGTCTGGGCTTTAAGGGGTTAACACATTACTGCATGGAAACAATGCTATTTACACAACACTACACAACTACTTCCTACTTCCTGTCCCCAGCTTCCTACTTCCTGCTACCAGGAGGCGGAGCTAGAATGACTGGAACTCTGCTTTTTGCAGCAGTTTTTACTCAAAGTTTTACATGTTTTTACACTTCAATCTGCAGCAGGTTGCTAGAACTATTACTGTACACATACTGTACACATACTGTACACATACTGTACACATACTATACTGTACACATACTGTCAGTGTTGGGGAAGTTACTTTGAAAGCGTAACTTGTACAGTTACAAGTAACTCACCATGGCAGTAACTTGATCAAGTTACAGTTATACCCCTGGAGAAATATAACTTATAAAGTTTCAAGTTACATAGAAAAAGTAACTTGAGTTATTTCAAGTAACCTTTTTTGCAGCGTTAAATTGAGAATGTTCAGAAAGTGTACATGAAACAAAATATAATATCCTACAGAAATATGCCTCTCAACTGAGTTTTATGTTTTATTTCAAAAAGGTTGAGATTTTCTTTTGAAAACATCTGTGTTCCTAATATAACGTTAAAAAATAAGAAAATGATGATCTGTTGAGGACAATTCATTGTCAATCTTAACAAAACTTAAATGTAAAATGTTGCTTGTAACTTCTTGTAGCTTGTAACTTGAGCCAAAAATGACCCAACAAGTGTTACTCAGTTACTTGACGAGTTACAGAAATATGAATGTAACTTAGTTACGTAACTCAGTTACATGTAACTTTAACTTCCCCAACACTGCATACTGTACACATACTGTACACTATTCACACTGTAATAACAGC
Source organism: Nannobrachium achirus (assembly GCF_963921795.1). Classification (NCBI taxonomy): domain Eukaryota; kingdom Metazoa; phylum Chordata; class Actinopteri; order Myctophiformes; family Myctophidae; genus Nannobrachium; species Nannobrachium achirus. The sequence continues at coordinate 568,432 of NC_137814.1, forward strand.
ATACTGTACATTAATGTACATTAAATGTACATTGATCACTTTATCAAGGTTTTCTACAACTTCACAGGATGTCCTTTTCTGGTCATTCTAGCTCTGTGGTGACATCATCATCATCTCTGTGGTGACATCATCATCTGTGGTGACATCATCATCTGTGGTGACATCATAGCTTCATTTATACTTCGTTGCTCGCCGGTAGGATCTACAGCCGATCTACAAGCTCACATCATGTTTCCATCACAGGCGTGAAAATTCATGAAGCTTTCCCGGAACAGAAAGATGCCATGATTGGCCGCTAGTTGCGCTGTTTTCCCCCCCGCGAGGTACCAAAAAGATTATTTTTAGATTTTCTAACCTTAACACCTTGACGTCCGAAATAGAATGGTGGTTGGTAGATTAGCCGTGACATTTCTATTATTGTATTGTGATCTGAGACATAATATTATGTTTATAAACATGACCCCGCAGCCCCTCCATCTTGAACAGCGCCGCTGTTTTTTCTTTTTTTTTTCCCCCCAGGCCAGTAACTCACCATGATTTTCTCGATTTCCGTTGGAATAGAATGGGGGTTTTGGCCGATCGTCGATGTCCCCGTGCGTTTCGCGTGCGCGATCCTTTCACGTAAATGTCCCCGCAAATAGTCCATGTGTGACTGAAGAACAGAACTGAAAAGTTTCGCTAGCATAGCCCCAAGCATGGCTGCTGTAGGAGCTCGAGTGTGCAGACAGCAAACGGATGGCTGGGAGTAGCCTTGGAGAAGGAGAGGCGCTGACGTCACCTCTGCTTCATGCACGGTCTGCATGAGCTATCAGTGGTGACTAGGGAAGGTTAGACGATCGCCGATTTTCGGATCAAAAGCTTTTATTCCGGTTTTAAAGACAAAGTCCGGGAATGTACGACGTGGCTGAGAGTCCCTGGGGGGATGTGCGATATAGTACGGTTTTAACATTAAGGGGCTCCCCGTGGCTTAGAAGGTGTTAATTAACATGGTCATAAATACTTTATGGTTCCTGTCGCTAGTGAAAAACTGCCTTTCAATTACCATGATATGCGTTTTGTGCAAATATGGTCCCATTTATGTTAAAATTGATGATAAAGTTTCGGGGGCGTGGCAAACTAAACTGATAGCAGACGGCTGTGTTCTTCTTCGTGTGCTTTATTTTGGGAGGCTCAACACCACATTCTCCCATGTATCCCTGCGGTTCCACGTGACCGTTGGCAGCCAATAGCATTCCTTACGATTCCTGTGGTACCATTCAAACAATGATGGCGACACCCATACAAGGCACAAAAAAAAGCCTAATTTTCGCAGCATAGAAACCAATGGCTTTGCACCGTCCATATTTTTTTACAGTCTTATGTTCCATCAGGATGCATTTTGAGGAGAGGAGAGGGGGATAAGCCCAGGACATTGTGGGCTTTATGTGATGTCAAACTTGCAGATCTGATGTAAGACTTTTAGATCGGCTATAGTAGGCGTGGCTCAGTGGAGCTTAACGATGTATGAATGAAGCATCATCAACCTCTGCACCAATCAGGTTGGAGGAGACCAATCTTTAAAGATACACGTAGATGTGCAGATTTCAAAACGTCAGCATTTCCTGTACTTTTCCTGCATTTGTTTCTGTAAATCCTGGTTTTCCAAGGTTCTTCTCACTGTTTATTCTTGCTCATTCTTGCTCAGCCCTGCGTAGCCGCGACGTGCGTGATGACTTTCGTGCGTGTCATCACTATGCGCCGGAAGGCCTTGGCTTCCATTACCTCTAGGCTAATGTTATTGTTAGAAGCACATTGTTCGGCTATTTTGCCGTGAATAAAGGCTGTCCTCTTCCAGAAAAGCATAGATTCAGAGAAAATGGGCTTCAAAGTTGGCCATCTGCATTGGATTACACTGAATAAATCGGCGGACGATGACTATACTAACGTTAGTAAACGTAGGACGACCTCGGACCACCTACGTTTTCAATAATCAGCTCACGGTAAGGACCAAAGCAAGCCGACGCTTGCCGACAAATTGAGCCGAACTACTTTGGGATTGGCACTCCGAATTGCGTCGCTAGCTGGCAAGTTGAGCCGAACTAGTTTGGGATTGGCACTAGAAGAGTTAATATGCAGAGCTTTGTAATGGTTGCACCTTTCATTACTGTTGGAGTGTTTTATGCATATTCATATTTTATTATTATTATTGTTATGCATATTCATATTTTATTATTATTATTGTTACCCATATTCATATTTTATTATTGTTATGCATATTCATATTTTATTGATCCAGAGTCAGGGGCGAGCGAACGGCGGGAACAACTGATCTACAAGCTCACAATGTGTTAGCTTCCCACTGATCTACAAGCTCACAATGTGTTAGCTTCCCACTGATCTACAAGCTCACAATGTGTTAGCTTCCCACTGATCTACAAGCTCACAATGTGTTAGCTTCCCACTGATCTACAAGCTCACAATGTGTTAGCTTCCCACTGATCTACAAGCTCACAATGTGTTAGCTTTTCACTGATCTACAAGCTCACAATGTGTTAGCTTTCCACTGATCTACAAGCTCACAATGTGTTAGCTTTCCACTGATCTACAAGCTCACAATGTGTTAGCTTTCCACTGATCTACAAGCTCACAATGTGTTAGCTTTCCACTGATCTACAAGCTCACAATGTGTTAGCTTTTCACTGATCTACAAGCTCACAATGTGTTAGCTTTTCACTGATCTACAAGCTCACAATGTGTTAGCTTTTCACTGATCTACAAGCTCACAATGTGTTAGCTTCTCACATGCACTCTTAAAATCCAATGACTTTATTCTCTGAATTTTGAGGTTAAAAGTAGGATTTCTGATTTGAGATTTGATTAATTTGAGATTGATATTTCCTGTTCATTTGTATTCCTGTGGATCCACGGCTCCTGTTCTGGACTGTTGTTTTTTTAACCTCTGTAATATTTAATATTTATTCTTATTTAAAAAAATATTATTCTTGTACTGTAACAGAAACGCTCCTCGCTGCTTAGCCATGGAGTTGAACATTCCTTATTTTAGCTGGTCATTATTTAGCATCACAGCTATAAGTTATCACTAACTGATCATTATTTAGCATCACAGCTATAAGTTACCACTAACTGATCATTATTTAGCATCACAGCTATAAGTTACCACTAACTGATCATTATTTAGCATCACAGCTACGTATAAGTTATCACTAACAGCTCATTATTTAGCATCACAGCTACGTATAAGTTATCACTAACTGATCATTATTTAGCATCACAGCTATAAGTTATCACTAACAGCTCATTATTTAGCATCACAGCTACGTATAAGTTATCACTAACTGATCATTATTTAGCATCACAGCTATAAGTTATCACTAACTGATCATTATTTAGCATCACAGCTATAAGTTATCACTAACTGATCATTATTTAGCATCACAGCTACGTATAAGTTACCACTAACAGCTCATTATTTAGCATCACAGCTACGTATAAGTTACCACTAACAGCTCATTATTTAGCATCACAGCTACGTATAAGTTACCACTAACAGCTCATTATTTAGCATCACAGCTACGTATAAGTTACCACTAACAGCTCATTATTTAGCATCACAGCTACGTATAAGTTACCACTAACAGGCTCATTATTTAGCATCACAGCTATAAGTTATCACTACATGGTCATTATTTAGCTCTACAGGGTTCCCACCGTCACTAAATTGATAGACATGTTTTAAAATATTAGACAGAAAAATAACTCTTTTCCAGGTCTGGTAAAGGTTTGCAATTATTTCAAAGTTTTTGGCTTTTGATTCTGCTCCTAATAAATAAACGGGTCTAGCATGATATTATATTATTATTAGTATTAATAAATAAATGTGTCTAGCATTAGCTGAAATATTTTGTGGCTTAATATTTACGGGACGTCTGGTGACATTAGATCTACAAGTCAACGACATTGTTTCACCGTGATACGTTAGCTTGTAGATCTGTTCTTTTTGCTCGGGTCTGTTTTGGGGCACTGTATAGATGGATAAATGGATGGATAGATAAATGGATGGATAGATAGATAGATAGATAGATAGATAGATAGATAGATAGATGGATAGATAGATTCCAGGGGGGAAATGATGGCTATAGGTTAGGTTATGATCGCTATAGGCCTGGAAATGAAGTTATGGAAAAGTTTTAAACATGAAATGTGTAAAATTTGTTACAAACTCTGAATGGTTACAAACCCTGACTCCAGCTGAGCGAAGCTCAAATCTCTTACTTTAACCTGTTGGATTTACTTCTGTAACAGCTGTGTGTGTGTGTGTGTGTGTGTGTGTGTGTGTGTGTGTGTGTGTGTGTGTGTGTGTGTGTGTGTGTGTGTGTGTGTGTGTGTTATTATTTCAGTAACAACATTATTATTATTAAAGAATGGCTCATTCGTCCGAAAGCTTTGAATTGGATTTGATTCTGATACTTCCTGTATGTCCTATTTCCTGTATATCATGTTTCCATATCCTGTTTCCTGTTTCCATTTCCTGTTCCCATTCCGTCCAGAGTGAACTTTAACCTCTTATTAAATTAAATTTGATTCCAAAACCATGAAAACCTTTTTGTTCCCTTTGTGTTCTTTAGGACCTTTAATGAACCATGAAAACCTTTGTGTTCTTTAGGACCTTGACGATCTTAACTCTTATACTGCTTTGAACGTTCCTGTTCGCCCCAATTCTTGAGGTCGAGTAGGGCCAATACGGGCGTTCGTTCGTTTGATGTTTTTTATGGATTATGATAAAAGACGTCCTTGCGCAACTTTTGAATGCATAATTGGTCGTGGTGTCGTTTTGAGGACAGCCGGAAACCTTTCATAAAAAAAAAAAGTAAACAGACTGTCCTGGCTCCGCCTGCCCAGAGCGACTCTGCACCAGCCTAGCTGCCAGGGGCGTCAATTGGGTATGGCAGGGGTATGCAGCTGCCATACCTTGACAGGGGGAAATAATAAAAATGTACTTTTCATCGTGCCTGTTGCTAAGGTATGGCAACATGACTGGTGTCTTCACCAGACACCAGTCATGTTGCCATACCTTAGCTTGTTCTGAACTGACGCCACTGCTAGCTGCTAGCAGCCTTGTGGGACTATATTGTTTTATGCATCGGGCTGTTAGTAGAGAAAGAGAGAGAGAAACGTTGGTAAAAGCGATCATTTTGTCGGAAATCAGTTGTTTTATAGTATTAGTAGTATAGTAATTGTAGTAGGTAGTAGTATTTAGCAGTACTAGAATATTGAGATGTATTAGGCCAACTCAGCCTCAACTTGCTGGTATCATTCCGCCGAAGTGCGACCCTCCCCCCCTGGCCGGAGCAGCAGCCAGCAGCAGAGCAGATCCACGGATAGAAACAAACTTTGTTAGAATTAGGATTACAAACCTACCCGCGTTGGTGACTCAGGACCAGGCAGCGCCCACGAATGGTGGTGGTGGTCGTGATGATGATCATGATGATGATGATGATGAAGAAGAGAAAAAGATCACTGTAGCCGTTGGTATTGAAGATAAAAAGATTGAAGATGGTGCCAGTCGCGAAGAACCGGGGTCCAGAAGTGGATCAAGAGCCTCGTGATATTGTGGAAACCGATCCCGACGGAGCTCGACCCCCGTGTAGGATGGATCCCCCCGCCCGGGGGCTCACATCGCCGCAGCAGCAGAGACCCATGTACCGCCGCCACCGCCGCGAAGAGACAGACGAACTGGGCGATTTGGCCAATGAAGAATGGCTTCCGCGTAGAGACCCCTCGGAGAACAGAGGCCACGATTCTACTGTCCAAAGTAAGACTTCCAATCCAGTGCATGTATGTATTGTATAGTTGTATACTGTATATAGTTGTATACTGTGTGATAACAGAGCATCCGTGTGGAACTGGAAGCCTGGGATGGGGGGATGGTCAGTGATCAGTGAGATAGGGTAACGGTTTTCCATTGCGACGTGTTGCCACTCCGACATTGGGATCCGGTCTAGAGCCCGCCTACTGCATCCGGCTATTTACACGTACACATACATGCAAGAAATGTTTCCGTATCCGGACCGGATCAGTAACTTGATCCAAGCAGTTAGGATCCACGTGCTTGGTTTGTTTTTGTCGCTACTCAGGACACACGTGGAGTTCCTATCACGCGCGTGCACGTACCGCGTGTAGTGTACGTGCACTGCACAGCCTACTAGGATTATTTGATGGGAATTTAGGATTTATTGGCTTAGTTTGTGTGTGCGTGCGTACGATGTGTGTGAGAGAGAGGGAGAGGTTTCTTTTTATCGTCATCATCATCATCATCATCAGTAGCTGATGATGTAGCTTTTCAGTTCAATTCAAAGGAGCTTTATTGGCATGAGAAAACATACGTTTACATTGCCAAAGCAAGTGTTACAAATAAAAACTGTTGAAAATGGGGAACATATATACAGTTGGAGGGAGTACAGCTTTGTGTAAACAGAGCTATGTTGCATTGTGACATTTTATATAGGTATACAGGGTATAAAGGGAATTTCACTGTGACAGTAAATGCATGGTAACTATTTACTATAACTGCATTTTATGTTATATATGAACTTATTGTAAGTCATTTGCTAAATGTCAAAATTGTAAATTGATTTGTTTAGATATAAACTATTTGATATTTTCCTGGCTATGATTTTAGATGATGAGTCGACGATGATGATGAGCCTACTTCTTCATTTCCACATCGTGGAAAAACAAACTTTTTTCTGTAAATCAGACTTAGCACCATGCACATGCTCACATAGACATCAAAGGGGGCTTGAGCCCCTGCCCTTTTATCCATCTGTAAAAAGTGCCCTCTCCAGACCATGAATGCTGTTTTTACATAATTACTATATATATATATATATATATATATATATATATATTTGTGTGGTAAGCAGGAAGTGCATAGAATGTTAGAGAGGCAGGGGTTGACATTTCTAAAACGGCCTTTTGATGAAAATAGTAGGCCCCCAACCTCCACGCATTCTGCTGTGACGCGTTGTGAGCTTGAAGGTGTACTATTTTTCATGTATTTTATAGTAATTATGTATTTGTATAATTTACAGATCGACCATGGGCTCGTGTACGAGTTCAGCAGACCCGGTGGAGCCCTTCCGGAGGAGCCTGGCTGGAGTGAAACAGAATGGAGCCCCAGGCCCTGTGCAGGCTGAATGACACACACGCACGCACGCACGCACACACACATATACACTCTGTACTGTAGACATGTAGTGTCACAGTAGTGTCACAGTGAGATAAAGAGAACCCTGAAAGCTGAAGCAGGATTCAGGCTGAAGCTCATGTCACTGTGTCAATGTTCTGCACTGCTCTTACTACTGCTCTTACTTCTCTTACACACTAAAAGTGTGTAAAAAGACACTTTTTCTTGTTTTTATTTTTTTGAATTTGTTTGTAAACAACCACTGATCATAGGTGTGATGTTACTGAAGCCAACAATAAAAGGCTAAAGAGAGATTTCTGCCTGAAAATGTATTCTTCACAAAAATGCATTTTTCTCAGCTTTATGTTCTCAAAGAGCTGTTTTTAGGCCACATTCTGCAGCTTCTAGCTAATGAACAGAACAAGATAAAAACTCGAAATCTTTTTCTGTTGCAAAGTAGACATTCTATTCTTCGTTGCCATATAATTGTTGTCTTTATAGTCGAAACCAAATTTCTCCAGTAGGCCTTCAAAGATGAGCGACAATTCTCAATTTAGCTGGCAGTGGATTGAGCTTTTTGTTCAATTCTGTGGCAGTAAAAGAGTTAATGAACTTAATGAACTTAAACAGTTTTACTGCCAGATGTTATTATTTATTTATTGGGTCTGGTGCCAGCAAAAAGCAGCTTACCTTTGCGACGTTATAGACAAAGATCTATTATTATTATTATAATTTTTTTTCTCATTACATAGATGTACTTTGGCTATACTGGCAGTAGAGGACAGCCTCATGCAAGAATGAATGTGAAATGGCCGCGGTCGGCTGCCGTCCGTCCAGACCGCTGAATCGCTACAGAGCAATAGATCCAGAGAAAATAACAAGGAAGTGATTTATTACTCCATTGATGCTAATGTGCGGTGGATTTTTGAGAGCAGCGTTACGGGAGATGTTTTTACTGTACACGGCGGCCCGACGCCTCATCAGCTTACGGACATCAATAAGGTAAAAGAACAAGCGGTAAAAGAGTTAATGATCTTACACCATAACTAACCCATAACCTATTATAATATGTCCTATTATATCCACTGTTATTAACTAATCCATGACATATTATAATATGTCCTATTATATCCACTGTTAACTAATCCATAACCTGTTATAATATGGCCTATTATATCCACTGTTAACTAATCCATAACCTTTTATAATATGTCCTATTATATCCACTGTTAACTAATCCATAACCTATTATAATATGTCCTATTATATCCACTGTTATTAACTAATCCATGACATATTATAATATGCCTATTATATCCACTGTTAACTCTTTTACTGCCACAGAATTGAACAAAAAGCTCAATCCACTGCCAGCTAAATTGAGAATTGTCGCTCATCTTTGAAGGCCTACTGGAGAAATTTGGTTTCGACTATAAAGACAACAATTATATGGCAACGAAGAATAGAATGTCTACTTTGCAACAGAAAAAGATTTCGAGTTTTTATCTTGTTCTGTTCATTAGCTAGAAGCTGCAGAATGTGGCCTAAAAACAGCTCTTTGAGAACATAAAGCTGAGAAAAATGCATTTTTGTGAAGAATACATTTTCAGGCAGAAATCTCTCTTTAGCCTTTTATTGCTGGCTTCAGTAACATCACACCTATGATCAGTGGTTGTTTACAAACAAATTCAAAAAAATAAAAACAAGAAAAAGTGTCTTTTTACACACTTTTAGTGTGTAAGAGAAGTAAGAGCAGTAGTAAGAGCAGTGCAGAACATTGACACAGTGACATGAGCTTCAGCCTGAATCCTGCTTCAGCTTTCAGGGTTCTCTTTATCTCACTGTGACACTACTGTGACACTACATGTCTACAGTACAGAGTGTATATGTGTGTGTGCGTGCGTGCGTGCGTGCGTGCGTGTGTGTCATTCAGCCTGCACAGGGCCTGGGGCTCCATTCTGTTTCACTCCAGCCAGGCTCCTCCGGAAGGGCTCCACCGGGTCTGCTGAACTCGTACACGAGCCCATGGTCGATCTGTAAATTATACAAATACATAATTACTATAAAATACATGAAAAATAGTACACCTTCAAGCTCACAACGCGTCACAGCAGAATGCGTGGAGGTTGGGGGCCTACTATTTTCATCAAAAGGCCGTTTTAGAAATGTCAACCCCTGCCTCTCTAACATTCTATGCACTTCCTGCTTACCACACAAATATATATATATATATATATATATATATATATATATATATATATATATATAGTAATTATGTAAAAACAGCATTCATGGTCTGGAGAGGGCACTTTTTACAGATGGATAAAAGGGCAGGGGCTCAAGCCCCCTTTGATGTCTATGTGAGCATGTGCATGGTGCTAAGTCTGATTTACAGAAAAAAGTTTGTTTTTCCACGATGTGGAAATGAAGAAGTAGGCTCATCATCATCGTCGACTCATCATCTAAAATCATAGCCAGGAAAATATCAAATAGTTTATATCTAAACAAATCAATTTACAATTTTGACATTTAGCAAATGACTTACAATAAGTTCATATATAACATAAAATGCAGTTATAGTAAATAGTTACCATGCATTTACTGTCACAGTGAAATTCCCTTTATACCCTGTATACCTATATAAAATGTCACAATGCAACATAGCTCTGTTTACACAAAGCTGTACTCCCTCCAACTGTATATATGTTCCCCATTTTCAACAGTTTTTATTTGTAACACTTGCTTTGGCAATGTAAACGTATGTTTTCTCATGCCAATAAAGCTCCTTTGAATTGAACTGAAAAGCATGATGATGATGATGACGATAAAAAGAAACCTCTCCCTCTCTCTCACACACATCGTACGCACGCACACACAAACTAAGCCAATAAATCCTAAATTCCCATCAAATAATCCTAGTAGGCTGTGCAGTGCACGTACTCTACACGCGGTACGTGCACGCGCGTGATAGGAACTCCACGTGTGTCCTGAGTAGCGACAAAAACAAACCAAGCACGTGGATCCTAACTGCTTGGATCAAGTTACTGATCCGGTCCGGATACGGAAACATTTCTTGCATGTATGTGTACGTGTAAATAGCCGGATGCAGTAGGCGGGCTCTAGACCGGATCCCAATGTCGGAGTGGCAACACGTCGCAATGGAAAACCGTTACCCTATCTCACTGATCACTGACCATCCCCCCATCCCAGGCTTCCAGTTCCACACGGATGCTCTGTTATCACACAGTATACAACTATATACAGTATACAACTATACAATACATACATGCACTGGATTGGAAGTCTTACTTTGGACAGTAGAATCGTGGCCTCTGTTCTCCGAGGGGTCTCTACGCGGAAGCCATTCTTCATTGGCCAAATCGCCCAGTTCGTCTGTCTCTTCGCGGCGGTGGCGGCGGTACATGGGTCTCTGCTGCTGCGGCGATGTGAGCCCCCGGGCGGGGGGATCCATCCTACACGGGGGTCGAGCTCCGTCGGGATCGGTTTCCACAATATCACGAGGCTCTTGATCCACTTCTGGACCCCGGTTCTTCGCGACTGGCACCATCTTCAATCTTTTTATCTTCAATACCAACGGCTACAGAGATCTTTTTCTCTTCTTCATCATCATCATCATCATGATCATCATCACGACCACCACCACCATTCGTGGGCGCTGCCTGGTCCTGAGTCACCAACGCGGGTAGGTTTGTAATCCTAATTCTAACAAAGTTTGTTTCTATCCGTGGATCTGCTCTGCTGCTGGCTGCTGCTCCGGCCAGGGGGGGAGGGTCGCACTTCGGCGGAATGATACCAGCAAGTTGAGGCTGAGTTGGCCTAATACATCTCAATATTCTAGTACTGCTAAATACTACTACCTACTACAATTACTATACTACTAATACTATAAAACAACTGATTTCCGACAAAATGATCGCTTTTACCAACGTTTCTCTCTCTCTTTCTCTACTAACAGCCCGATGCATAAAACAATATAGTCCCTCAACGCTGCTAGCAGCTAGCAGTGGCGTCGGTTCAGAACAAGCTAAGGTATGGCAACATGACTGGTGTCTGGTGAAGACACCAGTCATGTTGCCATACCTTAGCAACAGGCACGATGAAAAGTATTTTTTTATTATTTCCCCCTGTCAAGGTATGGCAGCTGCATACCCCTGCCATACCCAATTGACGCCCCTGGCAGCTAGGCTGGTGCAGAGTCGCTCTGGGCAGGCGGAGCCAGGACAGTCTGTTTACTTTTTTTTTTTATGAAAGGTTTCCGGCTGTCCTCAAAACGACACTGACGACCAATTATGCATTCAAAAGTTGCGCAAGGACGTCTTTTATCATAATCCATAAAAAACATCAAACGAACGAACGCCCGTATTGGCCCTACTCGACCTCAAGAATTGGGGCGAACAGGAACGTTCAAAGCAGTATAAGAGTTAACTAATCCATAACCTATTATAATATGGCCTATTATATCCACTGTTAACTAATCCATAACCTATTATAATATGGCCTATTATATCCACTGTTAACTAATCCATAACCGTATATCACCAATTATTAGCCCGGTGGCAAACTGCCGCCTGGTCTCTTTTAAACGCCCGGGGTCTGACCCCATTTTGCTCAATAAACGCCTGTCTCAAATTAACGCCTGGTTCGTTTAAACGCCTGGGCCATTATTTGCAATTAATTTTAATTTATGGTCATTTATGGTCCAGAATCACTCATTACCTACTGCCGCTGCCGCTTTGATGTTATCCGGTCTGCATTTGAAGAATTAATCCATTATTTTGAGGTGAGGTTAGACTTCTTGTTAATTGGGTTGACCTGCAATGCATTGCGTCTTAATTGATTATTTTGGAGAAAGATTCCCATTGTATAAACAACATAAACAAAAGGCTTTCATATACTCTTGATATTTTTCAAATTAGGTTTTGCCTAATATATTGAAATGTGCTACTTTCTGGGTGTTCATAACTATTAAAACTAGAAAATAAAATTTCTAAGAAATTTTAAGTGTGCCTGCAGCTCGCTAAGTGTGTGCAACCTTGTGTAGTGGGTGTTAGCATTAGCGTTAAATTTTTTCAGGAGGCCAGAGAAGGAGGTAGTTATCACTTCTCCCATAGAAAGGTGAAAACTCACTTTTCAGGAGGCCAGAGAAGGAGGTAGTTATCACTTCTCCCATAGAAAGGTGAAAACTCACTTTTCAGGAGGCCAGAGAAGGAGGTAGTTATCACTTCTCCCATAGACAGGTGAAAACTCACCTTTCAGGAGGCCAGAGAAGGAGGTAGTTATCACTTCTCCCATAGACAGGTGAAAACTCACCTTTCATGAGGCCAGAGAAGCAGGTGGTTATCACTTCTCCCATAGACAGGTGAAAACTCACCTTTCAGGAGGCCAGAGAAGGAGGTGGTTATCACTTCTCCCATAGACAGGTGAAAACTCACCTTTCAGGAGGCCAGAGAAGCAGGTGGTTATCACTTCTCCCATAGACAGGTGAAAACTCACCTTTCAGGAGGCCAGAGAAGCAGGTGGTTATCACTTCTCCCATAGACAGGTGAAAACTCACCTTTCAGGAGGCCAGAGAAGGAGGTAGTTATCACTTCTCCCATAGACAGGTGAGAACTCACCTTTCAGGAGGTCAGAGAAGGAGGTAGTTATCACTTCTCCCATAGATAGGCCAGAAGTGAGCATTAAATTAGTGATTTCTGTGTTAACTCTATGGGCTTTTAGCAGGGTTTACCCTTCAAAGCGTGACTTCAGCACCAGGAAGTTGCTGAGTGGGCGGGGCGTGAATAGGGCTAATCGTCCAGACAGTATTTTATTACGGTCAACATAGCCAATCAGGAAACAGCATTCTCTGTGGTCCATTGAGTTCACTAGGGAGTGGCAGTAGTTTGAGGATTGGTCAAGTTTCAAAAACATTTTTGGATACAATACATACAGTCAGTGCTTAATTTGTGCCGGAGCTGGGCGGAGCTCAGCTCCGGAAGGTGTCAATTGCGCTCCGTTTAAGATAGAGGGCGCTCCCCCATTGTAGAGCGAGCTCCGCAACCTCCACAATGCACCTACAAATAAGTTTTTTCATCAGTCTAACTTGTTCCTGCTGTGAGTGTGACCCATAATGAGGAAACAAACAAACAACTTAAAAGCGCGACAATATTCTCTAGAACTCAGCTTAAGTGAAGTCAGTCACGGGCTACAGAATGTCTAAAAGACAGAGTAATATTTTAAATTACTTCGGATCCACGACAAAGCAGAGCAGAAATGAGCCCCAGGCAGAGCCTGATTCACCCTCACCACCACAGCCGGCTCCACCACCACCACCGCCGGCAGATGAGAGTGAGGATGATATGGAGAACGTAAATGTTAATAGTGACTCTGACTCAGCAGAAGATGATGATGATCGTGTGGATAAGGGATCTGAAAAGTCCGGCCCATCCACCATTTGGACAAAGGAGCAATTCAATGCCCACAAAACAAAGCACCCATGGTTAATCAGAAAAGGAGCGAATTTTGGCTGCACAACATGTGGTCAGGTAGGATCCCTTGGTCCCGAGAAGACAGGCTTGGGAGTGGGCGTCAAACTGGCTAAACAGTGGGTGTCAGGCACCGTAACCTCTATTGCACCAGATGTAAAGAGACGGGAAAGGGCCATGAGAAAAAAAATAGTGGAACATGAACAAACCAAGGCGCACAAGGCTGCGAGTCAGATTGTTGAGAAAGCGAGTGAGAACACTTTGGAGCAAGTTGTTGTTAATTCCCAGGCTCAACAAATAGCCACAACAGCCAGTGTTTTTCGCACTGCATACAAAGAGGCAAAAGGCACAGGCCAGCATATGGATTCGAGCATGAGATTGATTGCCAAAAGATGAACGGTGTTAACATGGGGAGAATTCTGCATTCTAATGTTGCGTGTTCAAACATTCAGCAGCATATAGCCTCTGAAATGAAGAAAAAAATAATCACCATCATGACACAGTGCTCACCCAAAATCTGCCTTATTTTAGATGAGGCTACTGGTCTGAACAAGCATCCTGCACTGATTGTGTATGCAAGATTCCAGCTAGATGCGATGAAGACGCCCGCAAATGTGTTCCTAGATTTAATTCAATTGTCTGATTTAAGTGCTGGGGGTATTGTGCAAAGTCTACTGTCTGCATTGGCAAAGGCCAATTTAAACGAGGAATTCCTCGCCAGATGCCTTGTTGGCGTGACATGCGATGGCGCATCGGTGATGTTCGGTCGCAAAAGTGGAGTGGTGATGCGACTGAGAGAATTGTTTCCCAACATCATAGCATGGCATTGCTGCGCACACCGACTGGAGCTCGCTGTCAATGATGTGGTTAAAGAGATGGGAGCGATCAATCACTTCAAATCACTGCTTGACAGCCTCTATACACTCTACAGCACGTCAGGAAAGAATCGTATGGAGTTGAAAGAATCCGCAGACACACTTGATCTCCAGCTGTGTAAAATCGGCCGTATCCTTGATACACGATGGGTGGCCTCTAGCTTTCGCACTGTTGATGCGGTATGGAAAGCATATCCAGCTTTGTATAAGCACTTCACATCTGCAGCTGCTGACGAGAAAAGAGACGGCACATCCCGCGCGAGCTATACAGGACTGGCCAAGCGTTTGTCCTCCCATGCCTTTGTCAATAACCTGGGTCTGATGTGGGACGCTTTGCAGGAACTATCAGAATTATCAGTTGAACTACAAAAGCGGGACATAAACATCGTTTCTGCTCATAGGGCTATTTACAGGGAGGTTAAAGTGTTAGAGGCAATGGCAGAGCAGACTGGCACTGGCCGACACACACAGCTGACCCAGGCGGCTATCGAAGAAAATGAGTTCAAAGGAGTCACATTACACGCAGGGAAACTAACTGATAGGAAGCTCTCACAGAGAGACTTTTTCCTCAGTTTAGCCAAAAACCTGGCTGCTCGCATGTTGTCATCTGGAGGAAACAAAGCGGCCAGCAGCGCAGCAGGATACAACATCTTGATTGAAGAATTAAAAGTTATTCACGCAGAATATTGGCCTGATGACCCAGAGCCACTGTATGGCCAAACACAAGTGGAGTCTCTCTGCACACGCTTTGACATCACCAATGTCGTGCCCACAGTCAGAGCATTCAGATGCTTCGTTGAGAGCAAAGGAAAAGACATACAAAAAGAGATGAATGATCTGTTGATGGCTGTGAACACAATTGCAATATCAAGCGCAGAATGCGAACGCGGATTCTCTCAGATGAACTTGATTTGCACTGCAACCCGAGCCTCTCTCAATGTTTCCACCGTTTCATCACTGCTCTTGCTCAGCCTTGTTGGACCACCACTAAATAAGTTCAACCCAGTGCCCTATGTCAGATCATGGATTGCCCAGGGGCATCGATGTGCCACAGACACACAGTGTAAAGCTAGAAGCCAGGACCAGACTGAGGAAGGAAGCATAGCTGTGCTTTGGGAGCTTATGGACAAATAAATCCAGTCTAAATGGGTAAGTCAAATGGATTTATTATGTTATAAAATATTTAAAATGCGTAGTCTAATGTTACAATAACGAAATATTAATTTAAATGTAGCACAGAAAAGTAGGTCAAGAACTTGATTGGTCTACTTTTCTATACAGTGCATTTAAAATCATATTTCGTTTTTTGAATATTGTACTTAGTATTTGTTTCACATTGAATTAATACTGTCAATCTTTTCTGAATTATTATTCGTTGTATTACTTAAAAGAAACACTAGATAAGGCTACTATGAATCCAAAGTTAGTTGGACAAATATTTATACAATATTAAGCACTTTGAAAGGCTTGATATAATGGTAAAATAACGAAATCAGACATTTGAAAGGCAAATAGTAAAATAACTAAATCTTATTTCCCCGCATGCTTTCAATAGGCCTGGCTATTAAGGCTGAATATTTGCTTCAGGACAAGCGCTGGTTCTCGGGTGTTACGGTGTTTCCCTGCCCACTGTAAACCCTTCAATAGGTAAGAAGACAGGCAAATAGAGCGCACCAATGTTCAATTATTTGCCTGCTTGGTGTTAAATAGAATTAGTCCCTAATTTCATCCCCATTCCTCTCTGTAGCAATCTTCATGTGATGCGATCTGAGAGAAACGACAGAAGTGGGTGAGAGAGAGGAGAGGAGAGGAGAGAAGAGAAGAGAAGAGAGGGGGGGAGAGAGAGCGCGTCTGGCGTCTGCTCTCTGCTATATGCCTGCACTTGGCTTCCCTCACCTAATAGATTAATAATTTGCCATAACACAAGGCCATTCACAAGTTCAAAATAATGATGGTTGTTTTTGCATTATTTCTGCAGTGCTTCATTCTTAGCCTATATATGTGCCTGCTTTCTTTCATTAATGACAGTGATGTATACTGTACACAACCTTTTGCATTTCAATATAAATATACCACTTTAATGTGAGTTATTTTTCCACCACTGATTATGTGATTAATAAATGCACTATTGAAGGAAACTTAAGGCTTGTCCCTGTTGTTTAATTACCGAAATAACCGTTTTTAACTGATATTTAATGGGAAAATAACTGGAAATACAGCGCGCGCGGACCTCGTGCACGCGCACGCGCTTCGCGCGCGCGCGTGATTTGGTGAGCTCCGGTACCTGTTCTGTTACAAATTAAGCACTGCATACAGTTCTCTGCAAGTCATATTGTCCATTCTCTCATTTTAGTCCCTTGGTTACCACAGATGCCACCATCTGTGGTAGTTTTAGAACCAGTGCCCTAAAGACTTTAGATTGGTTCTGCAATATAGTTGTTGTTTTTGTTGTTGTTGTCTTTAAAGCTCTGAATTGTTGGGAGGTGAGGGACGAATGATGCCAAAAGGGACAAAGTGGATTGCAAGCGACTGTAGGCAACCATCATTTATTTAACTAGAAATACTGTTCCTACGAAACAGTGTGGGCTCGCATGTAACACCATGTATGGGCATAAAGATCTACCCTTTGGCTGCACCTCATTGGCTAAGGGCCCTGCCTTTGTACTGTGGAGGAGAACTTGACTGATAGATAAATAATGAAGTGTGTGGGCTCGTTCGTGACAATATTCTACAGCAGGGGTGGGCAACTTTGATGATGGTGAGGGCCACTATATTTCCACCTTCACTCCAGAGGGCCACTATATTTACACCTTCACTCCAGAGGGCCACTATATTTCCACCTTCACTCCAGAGGGCCACTATATTTCCACCTTCACTCCAGAGGGCCACTATATTTCCACCTTCACTCCAGAGGGCCACTTTATTTCCACCTTCACTCCAGAGGGCCACTATATTTCCACCTTCACTCCAGAGGGCCACAATGCATATTACTACGTCCTACTGATAAATAGGTTTCTGTTTAAACAAATGTATGTATTTTGATTTATATTAATATGAACTGTGAAACTATATTTTGGACATTCAGTCTGCTAAAAGCAGGGCTACAGCAGCAGCTGTGGCCAGCTGTTCCATCGGGAGGTCATATCCTTTGATTCACAATGAATGTTGATTGTCCTTTTGTTTACTGTCTGCGTTTTGAAGTAACAAACTCCTTGATCAATAGGTGTCAAGTATCTCACTTTGTCTCCCGATTTGAACCATCTGTCTGTCTGAGTAGGCCATGACTTTGTGTATTGAGACTGTATTTAAAGGTACTGTATATTTACATGAGGAACTCAGTATTGGCCTGGCAGCCGTGAGGTGATGCCAGTGCCCGGAGGACTCTCTCTGCGTGCTCTACTTGATTCTATGCCGCTATCCTGGACTTTGTTTTTGATGCTTCTTTGAATAAAGCTGCAAGGAACGACTACCTCATTACCTCCGGATTCCATATTCTTTTCTATGTTTAGAGAAAGTTCTATCTTTCTTTTATTTGTATTTCTTATTTATCACCTACTTTGTAATTCTAGTATCTCATACAAAAGAAGCGAAAATAGCAGATCAACAAGCTCAATTTTGAGCTTGTAGATCGGCTATTTTTGCTTCTTTGGAATTGGAAACCTGGATTTTTTTTTTTTTTTTTTGGAATCCTGAAATGTATTTCAAACGCATTTAGTTATATACTCATATATAATATACTCATGTTAACTTTATGAACCTAAATACAAATACATTGGACATACAAAAAATACATTTTAATACTACTATAATAGTCATTAAGCTACTAATATAGACTGACAGAATTAAAATCGGTCATTTTTGGAATTGTAACAGCTGAAATCAATAACATATCAGTGTTCCGGATTAACCTGCGGGCCGCATGAAGTGAAGGTGGGGGCCGCATGTGGCCCCCGGGCCGCCAGTTGCCCATGTATATTCTACAGCGTGCTAACTGTCATGTGAATCTCAACCAATCCTCCAGCTAACACCACTACCAGATTTTCCACACCTCAATTGCACCTCATTGGCTAAGGGCCCTGCCTTTGTACTGTCTGCGACGGAACTCACGCGACGGAACTCACTCTATAAATAATGAAGATAACATACTAGTGTTCTCGCCTTTCAGGCGAGCCCACAATAATAACTTAAGCAACAACTGTATGCAGTTTCAGACACTTTGGTGTTGCACAAACAACAGGATAAAATAAATGAGACGATTCACAACGTCCTTCTCCAGTCAGCCTCTTCTGAGGAGGCTGACTGGAGGAATGGATCATTCAGTTCAGTCAAACTTGTGCTTCTCAGAGAAGGGTGTGAATCACCACACTGCCTCCTAGTGGTGTGGCAGCACTAGGAAAGTCCCACTGTTTGTAGTGTTATTGAGTGAACTTGGATTCCTCCAAAATAACTGTCCATGCTAGTTCAAACAGAAACTCTCTACCAAGTCTCTCCACCAAAAAAATCATCTTAAAAAATACCAAAACAACAAAAATGTGACCATACATTTTGTATGTGTCACAATAGCACATGAAGCATTCTCTTTCTTACTGGTAATAAGGAGATATTATGATACATGAAGCATGACGATGTTGTGATGTCATGGGCCATGCCTCCGGTGATATTGTGATGTCACGTGAAGCATGAGAGTAAGTCTATTGAAGGAAGGAAAGATTAAATTATTCATCATGAGAGTCTACTGAAGGTAGAAGAGATATCCTTTAACGTGGCCATGATTCTAGAGAATAACGCAGGCGAAACCCTGTCGATTTTGAGTGTTCCTGCGCCTGCCATAGTAGTATAACATAAGACACATGTAGTTACATGTAGTGACCAACAGGGTACTTATGTTTCTTTATGTTTCTAGAGTCCATTGAGTTGAATGGGAGAGCGGTGCTGTTCTATTAAAGTCCATTGAGTTTAATGGGGGAATGGTGCCCTCTAGTGGTGCCCTGTTCTATTGGCTGTGTCAGAATGTAGAGCGGACGTCCCTTTTCTGATTGGACAATATCCTGGATTTGACGATTGGTCAAACTTCACGTGACATCACACTCTAGAGACAACAACACTTGTCCAATTGTTGTAGGTCAGTCTATGACATCAGTACTCGGCATCCGTCCATATTTGGGCATATTGACAGACGGACAGACAGACAAGATTGATTGATGGATTCCATATCCGGAGAGTTTCTCTTACACCACCAATAATAATGTAGAACAATATAAAGCCATGTGCAGCCTCCAGCTTAAGGTTATCATTAGGTTATCAAAGTGTTTGTGGAAGCGTAGTTTGCTATTTCAAGAGAAGCTTACAGGTAGTTTGTTAACATGACAGAGGGCTCTAAAGGCCCGCTGGGAAAGGAGTTCAGGACCAACCTGATCATCAACTACCTCCCCCAGAGCACCACGGAGGACGCCCTGATGACGCTCTTCAGCCGGATCGGAGTGGTGGAGACGGCCAAGGTGATCCGAGACAAGAACAAAGGCCACAGCCTGCAGTACGGCTTCGTCAACTACGTCAACCCGGCGGACGCGGCCAAGGCCATCGAGACGCTGAACGGCCAGAAGCTGCAGTCCAAGACCATCAAGGTGTCGTACGCCCGGCCCAGCTCCGACGCCATCAAGGACGCCAACATCTACGTGTGCAACCTGCCCAAGACCATGAACCTGGAGGACGTGCAGCGGATGTTCTCGCCGTATGGCACCATCATCAATGCCCACATGCTGCTGGACGACGGCGGCGTGCCCCGCGGCGCCGCCTTCATCCGCTTCGACAAGCGCGTCCAGGCGGAGGAGGCCACCAAGCAGCTGAACGGCACCAAGCCACCCGGCGCCACCGAGGAGATCAAGATCTCCAAGCCCATCCTGTGCATGGGCCCCGACTCCAAGGTGAAGGTGGCCAAGGTGGTGGACACGGCTCACATGCACGCCGTGGCCGAGGCCGAGCTGCTGGCCTCGCCGTACAAGCTGGTCCACCAGCCCCCCCCGGTGGACCGGGTGAGCGTGCCGCGCATCTTCATCTACAACCTGGGCCAGGACGCCGACGAGGAGCTGGTGCGCACCATGTTCGGGACCTTCGGCAGCGTCACCGACGTCAAGGTGATCCGAGACTTCCGCACCAACAAGTGCCGCGGCCTGGCCTTCGTCACCATGGCCAACTACGAGGAGGCCATCGAGGCCATCGCGAGGCTCAACGGCCACCGCGTCGGGGACAACGTCCTGCAGGTGTCCTTCAAGATCGAGGAGAGCGGCAGGGAGAGGGAGACGTCTGGCAAGACGGCCAAGAGGGGCAGAGACGCCGTGGACGACCTGGAGAGAGACCGGCACAACGACAACCGTCCAGAGAGTCATTATCATCACAGAGAGAGGGCCGTGTTCAGGCCCTACGACAAACACATGCGGAGGCGATAGTGGCCAGCAGGGGGCGGCAGCGGTGGCCGCTTGACGACCGGAAGGTTCCCAGTTCCATCCCGAGCTCCAGCTCCTCCCCAGAGTTGGTGTCGAAGAGTCCTTGAGCAAGACTCTGTGAACCCTGAACTCTGAACCTCTAACTGCTCCTGATGAGCAGCTTGAGCAAGACTCTGTGAACCCTGAACTCTGAACCTCTAACTGCTCCTGATGAGCGGCTTGAGCAAGACTCTGTGAATCTTAGATTCTGAACCCCTAACTGCTCCTGATGAGCAGCTTGTTGCCTTGCAAGGTTTCCTACGCCATCAGTGTGAGTGTTTGATTGACTGGATACTTTATTACGTCGGAGGTCCTTGGTATTCAATTCATGGTCCAATGTAAGGCACAATCATTGTAAAGCGCCTTTTACCAGTGAATGGTAATCCTAACAAGCAGTGCTGGAGACCACCTGACCACTGACCAGACCTGCAGACCACCTGTCCACTGACCTGCAGACCACCTGTCCACTGAGCAGACCTGCAGACGCACTGCCACTACGGATTCTGTGGCAAAACTCAATCAGTTTGTGAAGCGCACTTCCTCTGTCCATGCATGGAGGGAGGAGGTACTCATCCTCTGAGTGAAACCAGCAGAGGTCGCATCAACCAACCTGCTGTGGTTCTGTAGATTCTCCACCTTCATAAAGACCGAGCTGGAGACGCACCACCAGGCCATGGACTTCATTGGACCCAAGTCCTACCACGTTTTTCCCAACCTGAACCTACTCTAAGCCACTTGGACCACACAGGAACGAGACCTCCACCCGGGCTATGGGACCCTGACCCCCGGGCTATGGGACCCTGACCACCACTACAGACAGCATCAATGTTGGAAAACACTGGTTTTACTCCCTGCATGGAGAAACACATTGAGTCCGTTCATCTGGGCTATGGGACCAAATCATCTGGTTTCCCGCAGTAGTTTAGATCCCATAGTCCATACATCTGGGCTATGGGACCAGATCATCTGGTTTCCCGCAGTAGTTTAGATCCCATAGTCCGTAAATCTGGGCTATGGGACCAGACCATCTGGTTTCCCACGGTAGTTTAGATCCCATAGTCCGTACATCTGGGCTATGGGACCAGACCACAGGTCATCAACATGCCCGCACACAAACACATGTGTTCATGTCCGTGGTCTTTGATTGTATATATAAAGTATAATATAAAATATACAAAGTGTACATAGATGTATAAATATATGGATTTATTAAAAGGTTACCCATCCATATATAGATATATAGATAATATATATGGATGGATAACTATTTAATAATGCTCTTATTTTGGTTGTGTAATGTGTGATGAAAGCTTTGACTGTATTGACCCAAGATACATCTGGACCATGTTGCATTGATGCATACAGCCAGTATACAGTGAATAGAATGGACCATGTTGCATTGATGTATGTATACAGTATACAGTGAATAGAATGGACCATGTTGCATTGATGTATGTATACAGTATACAGTGAATAGAATGGACCATGTTGCATTGATGCATACAGCCAGTATACAGTGAATAGAATGGACCATGTTGCATTGATGTATACAACAGTATACAGTGAATAGAATGGACCATGTTGCATTGATGTATACAACAGTATACAGTGAATAGAATGGACCATGTTGCATTGATGTATACAACAGTATACAGTGAATAGAATGGACCATGTTGCATTGATGCATACAACAGTATACAGTGAATAGAATGGACCATGTTGCATTGATGTATACAACAGTATACAGTGAATAGAATGGACCATGTTGCATTGATGCATACAACAGTATACAGTGAATAGAATGGACCATGTTGCATTGATGCATACAACAGTATACAGTGAATAGAATGGACCATGTTGCATTGATGCATACAACAGTATACAGTGAATAGAATGGACCATGTTGCATTGATGTATACAACAGTATACAGTGAATAGAAGTGACCATGTTGCATTGATGCATACAACAGTATACAGTGAATAGAATGGACCATGTTGCATTGATGCATACAACAGTATACAGTGAATAGAATGGACCATGTTGCATTGATGCATACAACAGTATACAGTGAATAGAATGGACCATGTTGCATTGATGCATACAACAGTATACAGTGAATAGAATGGACCATGTTGCATTGATGCATACATCGATACTGAGTCAATGAATGCATAAATACTATGGTTTTTAAAAGTGTAGCACATTATTAGTAAACTTCCGGCAGGTTGCTATGCATTGGAATTCCTTTGAGGTTGTAAATGATGAGCTCAGGATAGAATAGAATGGAAAGGAAAGGAACTAAAGCATGTTCTTAAGAGTCTTCTGCAGTAAACACTGCTTTCTGAATGGACAACATCCATCCATTCATCTGCATGCAGTGGCATGTGATCCCCAGGAGATGGCGTGTGAGAGAGAAACGCAAATGCTGAATGGCTGATGCTAGGCTAAAGAAACGCAGTCTGGCTAATGGCAGCCTGCTGCTGTGCATCTTGCAATCCACAAGGAGCTAAACTCTCCTTCCCATTGGTGAAACCGGCCTATTCACCCCATTGGCCAGCCGGCCTATTCACCCCATTGGCCAGACGGCCCATTCATTTGTGTCCTCGGATCATTTTTTCTTCAAACACAGATATCTATGTAGATACCGTAAATGCTCTAATAATATCCTATATTTAATAAAGAACCGGACCTGCTTTAATTTCCGGGTGCGCAATTGAATTAAGTAATTAAGAGCCGACGCTCCAATAAGAGCCTCCTTTTTCCTCTTTTTTTTACGTTACGTATCATTCAGGAGTACCTTTCTCCACTCTGTCTGACTGTCACTCACATCCCAAGCCAGCTGTTACGGTGATTTACCGTACACTGTCTACAAACTGCGCAGCGATATTTGGACGCCGCTCATTTCACGTTCCGTTTGGCAAAGACGGATGACTTTGGCAACTTACCGGGGCGCGTGCGTGTGCGTAGTCCTCGCGAACATCGGCGTGGATGACGGCCGCACATGAGATCTTTAGCGTGGAAGTTTAATCCAAACAGTAAATGAAGCTCAATGAAGCTAATGCGGCTATACTAGTATCCATGCTAGTATCCTGTGGTTCCTGTTTACCAGGGAGAGTCGCATCTGAATGACGAAACGAGCCGCTGAGCTTGATGGGAAATGTAGTGTTTTTTATTCCCCAGCAGTAAGCTGTGTGGACTGTATTCTATTCTGATACACATTATGAGGAGCTGATTTTCAGTATGAATTGGTTAATGCAATACAATACAGCAGAATGTTATCTCTGTATGAGCCTTTCTATGATGATTTTCCAATAAAAACGCTTTTCTTTATAAATAACCTAATATATAATATATAATATTTATATTTTTTTCCAAAAATACGGTATCTAATAAAAAAATCTGATCTGAATCATTCTGATATTTTTGAGAAATAGGAATAAAAGCCTTGTCTCTTATACTGTCCTGCTTCCAACAAGAGCCTGGTGCCCGCTACTCTTGAGACAAATAATAGCCCGGGTTCCTATAAGAGAATTTACGGTATGACAAAAAAACATTAGCTTGGAACAGAGGTTCTGGGAGGATGAAACCTCCATAGCCCAGCAGCAGAACTAAAGGTGGCCTTAAACTAGCAGGTAATCTTACACTAGCAGGTAATCTTACATCTTACACTAGCAGGTAATCTTACATTTTACACTAGCAGGTAATCTTACACTAGCAGGTAATCTTACATTTTACACTAGCAGATAATCTTAAACTAGCAGATAATCTTAAACTAGCAGATAATCTTACATTTTACACTAGCAGGTAATCTTACATCTTACACTAGCAGGTAATCTTACACTACCAGATTACTAGCAGATTACTAGCAGATTTACACTAGCAGATAATCTTTGCAGATTACTAACAGATTAATAGCAGATAATCTTACACTAGCAGATTTACACTAGCAGATAATCAGGGAATCTGGTCGCGTCACACACTACATGATCATCCTTTAAGATTCTCTTACCAGATCATGTAAACATGCACATACTGTACGATTTAAAAAAAAGCAGGGGCACGGCAAACTACAAGATTCTCACACGTGGAAGCAGGAGAAGTAAACATTGGGACGAGTGTGAGTGTGTGTGTGTGTGTGAGAGAGAGAGAGAGAGAGAGAGAGAGAGAGAGAGAGAGAGACGGTCAGATCCACCAATACCCGTCTCGTCAGATCAGCGGGCTGTCAGCAACAACAGTCCCCCCTTGCGTCTGAACAGTCGCAATCCAAATAAATATTTTTAAAAAAATTAAATAGTCGGGGCGGCTCCGACCGTCCTCCGCGCAACTCGGCAGGGTTAAGATTGGATCTTTGAACCCTCACACTAGATGACATTTCTGCCCGAGGATCGCCCCCGATCTAGACGCCGCCCCCCCCACCCCCCCCCCCCCCCCCCCGATACTCGAGAGGGTCGTTGAATGCCCCGATTATCTGCTAGTGTAAGGCCACCTTACTAGAACCAGGGAGCATTATTATGCATGTAGAATTACCCATCTTAGACAAGACATGACAAATCAAGACATGACATTAAGCACGTAGAACGAGTGAACCTAGACGAGACACTGAATGAGACTCAAAGTCCCGGTTGAAACGGTAACAGTCACCCCGACTGTTACCCAGCATCCTTAAATATAGAGACCTAAAGACCTGGCGCTAAAGACCAGCAATGAGCTTCCTGCCAGCAGGTTGGTGCTGTGGGAACCAACACATGGGCACCGGTCACCAGGACGTCCCACTGTGGGGAACCAACACATGGGCACCGGTCACCAGGACGTCCCACAATAACATACGTGGATGTACTCAAGAAAGACGTAGGAGCACAAAGCACCAAGGAGCTGGCCACATGTATGGAGAACCGGGATGACTGGAAGCGACGGTGGAAGGCTCGTCTGAGGACGACCTAGAGAGAGAGAGAGAGAGAGAGAGAGAGAGAGAGAGAGAGAGAGAGAGAGAGAGAGAGAGAGAGAATGACCAGGACTTTAATGTGAGATTGATGTACAGGTACTGTGACCAGAGATACATGTACTGTGACCAGGACTTTATGTGAGATACATGAACTGTGACCAGGAAGGTCAGTGAGCAGAGGGAAGGGTCGACCGGTTCCGAGGACCCCCCGAGGACCCCTGAGAAGACCAGATGAGGACCCCCCAGGGACCCCCTGAGAAGACCAGATGAGGACCTTGGAGGACGAGACGATGCATCTCAAGGTGCTTATCCTCAAAATCAGATTTCAAAATAAAAGTTGGTGGTGTGGTGAGGAAGCAGACGCAGGACACAGGAAGGAAGTGATCGAGACCGAACAACTTTAATTAATGCAGGCCAATCATAGAATTGTATATAGAATAGAGGACGGACAGCCCCGCCCCCAGCCATTCACTTCAATGCAAGTTGCTCAGTGGCGTTTTGAAGCATGCGGAAGTAGCTGAATCCAGGTGCATTGTGGGGGAAATTGGCACATGCCGTGCATTGTGGGGGAAATTGGCACATGCCTATGTGCCAAAATGTTTGACGTTGAGACGTAATGACGTCACGAACGACGTCGACGTCCATTGAACCCTATTGTAGACCCCAGCGGTGCGCTCTTATGCTCGTGCTTGTATGTTTCACCCCGCCTGAAATTCCAGCTTTGGCCAGTAGGGCGGCCGCTTCAACGTTTACAAGCCGTTCTGGGGGCTTGAGGCGAACAGGAAGGAAGTGGACCTGGAACAGGAAATAGACTTAAAGCAGGCGAACGAGGAAGAAGAACCTCGAGACACATGAGACAGGAAGTAGAACCTCGAGACACATGAGACAGGAAGTAGAACCTCGAGACACATGAGACAGGAAGTAGAACAGGAAGTTGGAACAGGAACAGGAAGTAAACCAGAAACAGGAAATAGACCAGAAACAGGAAATAGACCAGAACAGGAAATAGACCAGGAACAGGAGGTAGTCTTGCGTAGCCAGACAACTATTCCACAATCTCTGAATGCTATATAGAGTCTGGAACAGCAGCTCCCGAACGGTGAGTAATGGAAACGGGCATTACCGTTCAAGAAAATATATTTTAAAATGTCATTTCTGCTAAGCAGCAAGCTAAACATGCTTATATGATTTTTATTTATATAATGATAAATGTGTGCGATGTGAGACTGAAACGGAAGTGACGAGGGGGCTTCACTTCCACTTCATCTCGCACTCATCGTTTCTTCCCCGGTTTGCCAGACTGTATGCCGGGAGCATTTGACCAAATAGCGGAGGCAACAGTCTGGCCACGCGAGACTAAACAGGAAATAGACCAGAAACAGGAAGTGGACCAGGGAACATAACGTTCGAGGTTTGTACGAAACATAGAATTTCAAGACGACGAATGAGGTGCAAAGAAATGGAAATGATCAAAATCGAAAAGGAAAAAAAAGACAATGAATTCGACCAAAAATAAACACGCACGAAAATAAAAAAAACGTAAACTGTGAAAGAGACGTTATTTCCATGTGGACCGGTGGCTGCATGGAACCCTAAGACTTTCCCCGAAACAAAACGAAACTAAAAAAAACTAAAAAAAAAAAAGCCTCTCAACTCAACCCTACGTCCCCGTCGTGAGAGGCGGAAGCAGGTGAAGCTGACTAACAGGGCTCTGAAACAACATGTTTAATAAGCATACATTAAATATACCATTCATACTGTAACCCTAATGAACAACATGTTTAATAACCATACATTAAATATACGCATACATACTGTAACCCTAATGCTAAAGAACTCTTATTGTAACATCACAGCTAACTGGGCTCTGAACAACATGTTTAATAACCATCATTAATAGAATAGAATGGTTTACACTCTAATTAACTCTATTGTAACATCACAGCTAACAGGCGTAAACAAGTGGGTTATTTCCTTTTTTTGTTTGTTTCTTTTTTCTTCTTTTTTTTAAGAGTTTACAGTTTAGGCATTTAGCAGACGCTTTTAATCCAAAGCGACTTACAATTAGCAGGTAATACATCACTATAATAAGCAAGATAATATGTCAGTACATCAACAACAATACAACAATGCGTCAATCTAGACCGCGCACCTAATCAGTAAAAAATGTTTCTAAAACCTAAAAATAATATCTAGCTTCATGTATGGTCATTGAGGGAAGGGGAGTGTTACAGTAGTGCTATGGGTTTAGGTGGAGTCTGAAGAGGTGAGTCTTCAGTCCACGGTGGAAGCCAGGGAGTGAGTCTGTAGTTCTAATGGAAGCTAGGGAGTGAGTCTGTAGTTCTAATGGAAGCTAGGGAGTGAGTCTGTAGTTCTAATGGAAGCTAGGGAGTGAGTCTGTAGTTCTAATGGAAGCTAGGGAGTGAGTCTGTAGTTCTAATGGAAGCTAGGGAGTGAGTCTATTTTCGGTATTTTCACCAAAAGGCCCTTTTAGTGACTTTTAGTGCCCTATAAAAGAATAGACTAGGATGTAAACAAAGTGTCAGCCTGACAATTGCCAAAATGATTATTTTACGCTTTTTATGGACATTTTTGAACAGAAACACATATTTGAAGCATATCTTTTTTATAAAATATTTTCAAAACATTGTTTTTAATTTAGCATCCGTTTTTCAAGAAAAAGTTGACTGTAGCTCCTTTGATGACAAGAGAACACATCTTTTGCCATTGCCAAGCCGCTTGCTCAAAGGTCCGACTGTACAACAGTAATGTGAAATCAGTGCTAATGTATGGCTCGGAATGCTGGCGAGTGACAGTACTCCACATGAAAAGGATCAATGCCTTCCACAATGGATGCCTCCGCAAAATCTGCCGCATCTTCTGGCCTGAGAAGATCTCAAATAGAGAGCTCCACAGGATGACCAGGTGCTCCAGTATTGTGACAGAGATCAAACGCCGCCGTCTACGATGGTTGGGACATGTATTACGAATGGCCCAGGATCGAATTCCAAAGGTTGTACTGAGATGGACCCCAGCAGGGAAAAGGTCAAGGTCGACCCAAAACCACCTGGCGGCGAACCGTGACAGCTGAGCTGAAGGAGATGAGCCTTACGTTGGGCGAGGCACAACAAGCAGCACAAGACCGGTCCCGATGGAGACAGATCGTCGAAGCCTTATGTCCCACTTGGGACGAAGAGGATTAAGTAAGTAAGTAAGCCGCTCGCACTCCTGTGCAGGGCTTGCTTCACGTTGACCCAAGATGCTCCTCCACACTGTAGTCCTGCAGAAACCTGCTGACTTGTCGTTGCCGTTAGGGTTAGAATAGATGAGTAGAACCCGGAGTTGAATTAGCAGAGTTAGGGTTAGGGTTAGAATAGATGAGTAGAACCCGCAGTTGAATTAGCAGAGTTAGGGTTAGGGTTAGAATAGATGAGTAGAACCCGGTGTTGATTAGCACTCTCAGCCCACAGTTTCTCAAACTCTGCATCCCATCGTAGCCTTTCAGTGCAGGACGTGGCACTCTCTCTCACTGAGCCTGATTCCAGTGAGTAGGTCTGTTTGTTGTGCTTCAATTCAATGGAGTTTTATTTGCATGAGAAAGACATATGTTTACATTGCCAAAGCAAGTTTCACAAATAAAATAAAACCAGTTGAAAATGGGGAACATAATATACAGTTGGAGGTACAGCATTGTGTAAACAGAACATATATACAGTTGGAGGTACAGCATTGTGTAAACAGAACTTATATACATTTGGAGGTACAGCATTGTGTAAACAGAGCTATGTTGCATTGTGACACACACACACATATATATATATATATATATATATATATATATATATATATATATATACACTGTATATATATATATATATATATATATATATATATATATATATATATGGGTTAGGGTTAGGGTTAGGCCAATCAGATGCCTTCCACAGTTCCGCCCTTCCGCCAGTCCCGTTTTACCAGTCGCGCCAATGAACTGCAGAGGAGGATGAATCTAGATTTATATGTGTGCTTATCCTCAGTCCATCCTTAGGGATGACCTAAGGATGGACTGAGGATACTAGACTTTATATGTGTGCTTATCCTCAGTCCATCCTTAGGGTTGACCTAAGGATGGACTGAGGATACTAGACTTTATGTGTGCTTATCCTCAGTCCATCCTTAGGGTTGACCTAAGGATGGACTGAGGATACTAGACTTTATATGTGTGCTTATCCTCAGTCCATCCTTAGGGTTGACCTAAGGATGGACGGAGGATACTAGACTTTATATGTGTGCTTATCCTCAGTCCATCCTTAGGGATGACCTAAGGATGGACGGAGGATACTAGACTTTATATGTGTGCTTATCCTCAGTCCATCCTTAGGGTTGACCTAAGGATGGACTGAGGATACTAGACTTTATATGTGTGCTTATCTTCAGTCCATCCTTAGGGATGACCTAAGGATGGACTGAGGATACTAGACTTTATATGTGTGCTTATCCTCAGTCCATCCTTAGGGATGACCTAAGGATGGACTGAGGATACTAGACTTTATATGTGCTTATCCTCAGTCCATCCTTAGGGTTGACCTAAGGATGGACTGAGGATACTAGACTTTATATGTGTGCTTATCCTCAGTCCATCCTTAGGGATGACCTAAGGATGGACTGAGGATACTAGACTTTATATGTGCTTATCCTCAGTCCATCCTTAGGGATGACCTAAGGATGGACTGAGGATACTAGACTTTATATGTGTGCTTATCCTCAGTCCATCCTTAGGGATGACCTAAGGATGGACGGAGGATACTAGACTTTATATTTGTGCTTATCCTCAGTCCATCCTTAGGGTTGACCTAAGGATGGACTGAGGATACTAGACTTTATATGTGTGCTTATCCTCAGTCCATCCTTAGGGTTGACATAAGGATGGACTGAGGATACTAGACTTTATATGTGTGCTTATCCTCAGTCAATCCTTAGGGTTGACCTAAGGATGGACTGAGGATACTAGACTTTATATGTGTGCTTATCCTCAGTCCATCCTTAGGGTTGACCTAAGGATGGACTGAGGATACTAGACTTTATATGTGTGCTTATCCTCAGTCCATCCTTAGGGATGACCTAAGGATGGACTGAGGATACTAGACTTTATATGTGTGCTTATCCTCAGTCCATCCTTAGGGTTGACCTAAGGATGGACTGAGGATACTAGACTTTATATGTGTGCTTATCCTCAGTCCATCCTTAGGGTTGACCTAAGGATGGACTGAGGATACTAGACTTTATATGTGTGCTTATCCTCAGTCCATCCTTAGGGTTGACCTAAGGATGGACTGAGGATACTAGACTTTATATGTGTGCTTATCCTCAGTCCATCCTTAGGGTTGACCTAAGGATGGACTGAGGATACTAGACGTTTGAGGCCATCAGGCTGAGGCTGTCAATCACTCTGCAGCACTTAACTCCCTTTGAAGTCGGAGGCATTAGGGTTTTTTCGTGCTAATCAGTCTAAAAGTGCCACATTTTGCACAGATGTTCAGATTGCTCTAATGATTTAGCTAGGGCGCCCGAGTCGGCGACCTTCTGTATTGAAAGTCTCAATTTCGTTGTTCTCAATTTCGTTGTAACAACACGTGTGTACTTGTACCTGTACTGTGCTTGGAAATGAGTTGATCATTGAATATGCAACTGTGCTCTGTGCTTGTACCATATGTTGCAATGACAAATAAAGTTCTATTCTAAGTCGATGGGAGCCCAACTTGATTTGGCCGCTGTGGCGACCCCGAAGGTTGCCGACTCGGGCGCCCTGGCTAAATCATTAGAGCAAAGTCCTGGGATACATCTGTGCACAATGTGGCGTTTTTAGACTGATTAGCATGAAATGACCATTCTGTCTCCCTAAGGCCTCCGACTATCACGGGGAAACCTGATTTTGGCACCAACGCCCAGGGCTAGAACCCTGTCTCCCACGTGTAACATTCTAACCATCTGACCAAAGGGATGTCCCTCTGGTCTAGTGGTTAAGATATTGGACTCTCATGCGGGAGACTTGTGTTTGAATCCCAGACATTGGTGGGAACTTCAGTAACAAAGTTGTTTTAATGTTTTCTACTTTGTTGTAACCCTTCCTCTTATGAAACACATACAACTATAAACATTACATATTTATTGTTTTACTTACAGAGTTACAGTAAATAGTATTAATAAACGGTTACATATCATCCTACTTACAGAGTTACTGCTTGAATCATTTTCTTTTTACATTTTTATCCCACGATTTTGTAACCCATTTTTTCACCCGGTGTCAATTATCGAATCCTGGGCGCTACACTCCCTCTGCCAACCTGGGGAGAGCAACGGACTGACCTCATGCTTTAGTGTGGGGATTTAAAGGTGATACACCATGAAAATTCACTTTTCCTATTTTAAAACCTTTTTTTGGGGTCCCACTAGCACCTTCTATCCCCTCACAAAGTCCCATTTCAGACCGTTGTGTCTTTCTCTGGTTTTGGGAAGGTGGAGGTTAAAAGCATCCCACGGGTTCTCAAAACAGGCTGTCCAGATTTGCTGCCGTTTGTGACGTCATAAACGGCCGTAAAAAAAAAAAAAATCAGGCCAAAGGTGGTACTGCAGCTGAAAATGCTCTGAGAGCCATTCAAAAATGAGAGGCTCTCTATTCAGGAGTGGTAATTTAGCCTCAAACCTTTTGAAAAACGTTTTTGGGACATAAACAATATGACATAAATACTTTTTAAATGCATGGCGTATCACCTTTAAGGAGAGCAAATGCTAATTTCTTTAAGCGCAACATTTTGCACAGATGTAGCCCAGGGTATGCTCTAATGATTTAGCTAGGGTAGCCCAGGGTATGCTCTAATGATTTAGCTAGGGTAGCCCAGGGTATGCTCTAATGATTTAGCTAGGGTAGCCCAGGGTATGCTCTAATGATTTAGCTAGGGTAGCCCAGGGTATGCTCTAATGATTTAGCTAGGGTAGCCCAGGGTATGCTCTAATGATTTAGCTAGGGTAGCCCAGGGTATGCTCTAATGATTTAGCTAGGGTAGCCCAGGGTATGCTCTAATGATTTAGCTAGGGTAGCCCAGGGTATGCTCTAATGATTTAGCTAGGGTAGCCCAGGGTATGCTCTAATGATTTAGCTAGGGTAGCCCAGGGTATGCTCTAATGATTTAGCTAGGGTAGCCCAGGGTATGCTCTAATGATTTAGCTAGGGTAGCCCAGGGTATGCTCTAATGATTTAGCTAGGGTAGCCCAGGGTATGCTCTAATGATTTAGCTAGGGTAGCCCAGGGCATTCTCTAATGATTTAGCTAGGGTAGCCCAGGGCATTCTCTAATGATTTAGCTAGGGTAGCCCAGGGTATGCTCTAATGATTTAGCTAGGGTAGCCCAGGGTATGCTCTAATGATTTAGCTAGGGTAGCCCAGGGCATTCTCTAATGATTTAGCTAGGGTAGCCCAGGGCATTCTCTAATGATTTAGCTAGGGTAGCCCAGGGTATGCTCTAATGATTTAGCTAGGGTAGCCCAGGGCATGCTCTAATGATTTAGCTAGGGTAGCCCAGGGCATGCTCTAATGATTTAGCTAGGGTAGCCCAGGGCATTCTCTAATGATTTAGCTAGGGTAGCCCAGGGCATTCTCTAATGATTTAGCTAGGGTAGCCCAGGGTATGCTCTAATGATTTAGCTAGGGTAGCCCAGGGCATTCTCTAATGATTTAGCTAGGGTAGCCCAGGGTATGCTCTAATGATTTAGCTAGGGTAGCCCAGGGTATGCTCTAATGATTTAGCTAGGGTAGCCCAGGGTATGCTCTAATGATTTAGCTAGGGTAGCCCAGGGTATGCTCTAATGATTTAGCTAGGGTAGCCCAGGGTATGCTCTAATGATTTAGCTAGGGTAGCCCAGGGCATGCTCTAATGATTTAGCTAGGGTAGCCCAGGGCATTCTCTAATGATTTAGCTAGGGTAGCCCAGGGCATTCTCTAATGATTTAGCTAGGGTAGCCCAGGGCATTCTCTAATGATTTAGCTAGGGTAGCCCAGGGTATGCTCTAATGATTTAGCTAGGGATGCTCTAATGATTTAGCTAGGCATTCTCTAATGATTTATCTTGGGCGCCCGAGCCGACGACCTTCGGGGTCGCCACAGCGGCCAAATCAAGTTGGGCTCCCACTATACAGGAGGAAAATACACAGATTCTTTTTTCTGGGTATTTAAGTAGGATGTGAGGGGTCTAACTAGTAGGATGTGAGGGGTCTAACTAGTAGGATGTGAGGGGTCTAACTAGTAGGATGTGAGGGGTCTAACTAGTAGGATGTGAGGGGTCTAACTAGTAGGATGTGAGGGGTCTAACTAGTAGGATGTGAGGGGTCTAACTAGTAGGATGTGAGGGGTCTAACTAGTAGGATGTGAGGGGTCTAACTAGTAGGATGTGAGGGGTCTAACTAGTAGGATGTGAGGGGTCTAACTAGTAGGATGTGAGGGGTCTAACTAGTAGGATGTGAGGGGTCTAACTAGGGGTTTGTCATGATGCTGAATCCATTGCAGGCATTTGTTTTGCACAGAAAACATTCCTTGGGCTAGAAATGGCCTCAGAAAACGATGCATGTATGGGTGAGCATTCATGTTAGTCGGAGGCCTTAGGGTTTTTTTTTTCTCGTGCTAATCAGTCTAAAAGTGCCAAATTTTGCACAGATGTAGCTCAGGGCATGCTCTAATGATTTAGCTAGGGCGCCCGAGTCGACGACCTTCGGGGCCACAGCTCCAGAAAACACCCACAAAACTCTGAAAAGTGATCACTAAACCATCGTTTTCTGGGGCCATTTGTAGCTCAAGGAATGTTTTTTGTGCAAAACAAATGCTTGCAATGGATTCAGCAAAAAAAAAAAACACTTTTAGACTGATTAGCACGAGAAAAAAAACCCTAAGGTGTGGGCACTGATGACATGGAGGAGTGATCACGCACCCTAGCGCCCACAGCGTCCCCCGGCGGGAATCGAACCCAGGACCTTCTAGCTGTGAGGCGACATCACTACTGACTGCCCCTTATTACTTATTAATTTACTAAATTTCCCCCTTGGGATAATAAAGGTATCTATCTATCTATCTTATGTCCAATAATCATAATATTTTTACAGTGTGCGCGTGTGCGTGTGTGTGTGTGTGTGCATATAGCACGTGGTAGAGAGATATGTATCTGTCTTTACTCTGTCTTCTTAGAACCTGTTTGGCAGAAACCAAAGTCTCTCCAGGTTCAGGTGAGGTGAGATTAGGTACAGAGTACAGACACGCCTCATCTCTCTCTCTCTCTCTCTCTCTCTCTCTCTCTCTCATCCACAGACATATAAAGGTAGACTCCCCCTCCTCTCTGGTGTGTTGGTAAAAGAGGACTGGCAAGCTTCCAGAATTCTGAAGGACGCTTCCTTGTGCGTCACAGAATGGGACGCTCGTAGGCCAATCAGATGCCTTCCACAGTTCCGCCCTTCCGCCAGTCCCGTTTTACCAGTCGCGCCAATGAACTGCAGAGGAGGATGAATCTAGATTTATATGTGTGCTTATCCTCAGTCCATCCTTAGGGATGACCTAAGGATGGACGGAGGATACTAGACTTTATATGTGTGCTTATCCTCAGTCCATCCTTAGGGATGACCTAAGGATGGACGGAGGATACTAGACTTTATATGTGTGCTTATCCTCAGTCCATCCTTAGGGTTGACCTAAGGATGGACTGAGGATACTAGACTTTATATGTGTGCTTATCCTCAGTCCATCCTTAGGGTTGACCTAAGGATGGACTGAGGATACTAGACTTTATATGTGTGCTTATCCTCAGTCCATCCTTAGGGATGACCTAAGGATGGACGGAGGATACTAGACTTTATATGTGTGCTTATCCTCAGTCCATCCTTAGGGATGACCTAAGGATGGACTGAGGATACTAGACTTTATATGTGTGCTTATCCTCAGTCCATCCTTAGGGATGTCCTAAGGATGGACTGAGGATACTAGACTTATATATGTGTGCTTATCCTCAGTCCATCCTTAGGGATGATCTAAGGATGGACTGAGGATACTAGACTTTATATGTGTGCTTATCCTCAGTCCATCCTTAGGGTTGACCTAAGGATGGACTGAGGATACTAGACTTTATATGTGTGCTTATCCTCAGTCCATCCTTAGGGATGACCTAAGGATGTACTGAGGATACTAGACTTTATATGTGTGCTTATCCTCAGTCCATCCTTAGGGTTGACCTAAGGATGGACTGAGGATACTAGACTTTATATGTGTGCTTATCCTCAGTCCATCCTTAGGGATGACCTAAGGATGGACGGAGGATACTAGACTTTATGTGTGTGCTTATCCTCAGTCCATCCTTAGGGTTGACCTAAGGATGGACTGAGGATACTAGACTTTATATGTGTGCTTATCCTCAGTCCATCCTTAGGGTTGACCTAAGGATGGACTGAGGATACTAGACTTTATATGTGTGCTTATCCTCAGTCCATCCTTAGGGATGTCCTAAGGATGGACTGAGGATACTAGACTTTATATGTGTGCTTATCCTCAGTCCATCCTTAGGGTTGACCTAAGGATGGACTGAGGATACTAGACTTTATATGTGTGCTTATCCTCAGTCCATCCTTAGGGTTGACCTAAGGATGGACTGAGGATACTAGACTTTATATGTGTGCTTATCCTCAGTCCATCCTTAGGGTTGACCTAAGGATGGACTGAGGATACTAGACTGTATATGTGTGCTTATCCTCAGTCCATCCTTAGGGTTGACATAAGGATGGACTGAGGATACTAGACTTTATATGTGCTTATCCTCAGTCCATCCTTAGGGTTGACATAAGGATGGACTGAGGATACTAGACTGTATATGTGTGCTTATCCTCAGTCCATCCTTAGGGTTGACATAAGGATGGACTGAGGATACTAGACTGTATATGTGTGCTTATCCTCAGTCCATCCTTAGGGTTGACATAAGGATGGACTGAGGATACTAGACTTTATATGTGTGCTTATCCTCAGTCCATCCTTAGGGATGTCCTAAGGATGGACTGAGGATACTAGACTTTATATGTGTGCTTATCCTCAGTCCATCCTTAGGGATGACCTAAGGATGGACTGAGGATACTAGACTTTTGAGGCCATCAGGCTGAGGCTGTCAATCACTCTGCAGCACTCAACCCCCTTTGACCTCCTCTCATAAGTCGGAGGTCTTAGGGTTTTTTCGTGCTAATCAGTCTAAAAGTGCCACATTTTGCACAGATGTAGCCCAGAGCTTTGCTCTAATGATTTAGCTAGGGCACCCGAGTCGGCGACCTTCGGGGTCGCCACAGCGGCCAAATCAAGTTGGGCTCCCATCGACTTTCTATACAGGAGGAAAATACCTAGAAAAAAAAATCAGCTTTAAGTAGGATGTGAGGGTCTAACTAGGGGTTTGTCATGATTTTGAATCCATTGCAAGCATTTGTTTTGCACGAAAAACATTCCTTGGACTAAAATGGCCCTACAAAACACCCATAAAACTGTGAAAAGTGATTACTCAACACTTATCATCACAAAACCATCGTTTTCTGGGGCCATTTTCTGCCCAAGGAAAGGTTTTTGTGCAAAACAAATGCTTGCGATGAATTCAGAATCATGAAAAACCCCTAGTTAGACCCCTCACATGCTACTTAAATCAGATGTTTTTCTGGGTATTTTCCTCCTGTATAGAAAGTCGATGGGAGCCCAACTTGATTTGGCCGCTGTGGCGACCCTGAAGGTCGCCGACTCGGGCGCCCTAGCTAAATCATTAGAGAATGCCCTGGGCTACATCTGTGTAAAATGTGGCGCTTTTAGACTGATTAGTATGAAATTACCATTCTGTCTCCCTAAGGCCTCCGACTATCACGGGGAAACACCAACGCCCAGGGCTAGAACCCTGTCTCCCACGTGTAACATCTGAACCATCTAACCAAAGGGATGTCCCTCTGGTCTAGTGGTTAAGGTATTGGACTCTCATGCGGGAGACTTGGGTTTGAATCCCAGACGTTACATTGGTGGGAACTTCAATATCAAAGTTGTTTTTATGTTTTCTACTTTGTTGTTGTATTTTCCTCTTATGAAAACAGATACAACTTATAAACATTACATATTTATTATCCTACTTACAGAGTTATAGCTTGGATAATTTTCTTTTTAAATTTTTATCCCACAATTTTGTAACCCATTTTTTTCACCCGGTGCCAATTATCTAATCCTGGGTGCTACACTCCCTCAACCAACCTGGGAAGATGCTTCCTTCTATGCATGAGGAGTCCAAGTTGCTTCTTTTCACCTGACAGTGGGGATTTCCCTGGTTTGGACGTAGCTCGTGGAAGGAACACGTTATTCCAACCAGTTCCTTTCCCCTCCATCAAGCGCCCCGGCTGGCCAGGGGGAGGCAGTATAGAGACCAGGATTACTGCATGTTTTTGTGAGGGTATCAACCCTAGGAGACACGGGGAGAACATGCAAACTCCACACGGAAAGGCCCTTTTCTCCGACCCCACCTAGGGTGTGGGCGCTGATGACGTGGAGGAGTGATCACGCCCCCAGCGCCCACAGCGTCCCCCGGCGGGAATCGAACCCAAGACCTTCTAGCTGTGAGGCGACATCACAACTGACTGCCCCTTATGTCCAATAATAAATTAATAATCATAATATTTTTACAGTATTATTCCTCCAGTCTAGGGTCCACAGTCTAAGGCTGCAATCACACACATGTATGAGACATCTTCTCCGTATCGTTTGAGAATGAGAGGAGGGGGGTCCAATTCATTCTCTATGTAAGTCACATGGTTTCATGTCGTTGCCGTGTCTCTTGCTCAACCAAAGGCTGTCTTTTGGCCAAGAGACAAAAAAACACGTGACCTTCATTGAGAATGAATTGGACAGCCTGAAGTACCTTACAGTATTATTCCTCCAGTCTAGGGTCCACAGCCTGAAGTACCTTACAGTATTATTCCTCCAGTCTAAAGGTGATCACAGGTTAGAAACCCTGGCATCAAACCAGTTGAGACTCTGAGTCTGCATTCCTTTAAATGTTGTCATAAATCTGTCATCAGATAAAGATCTGTTTCCTTGACAACACAGGCATCAACACACCTACGCTTGCGTCTTTCTCGTCAACACAGAAAACCTGTTTGTATCATAGCTAGCGTGACACAGGGGCGCCAAGTGGTTATGGCAGGGGTATGCAGCTGCCATACCCTGGGTCCAGGGGGGGGGGGGGGGGGGGGAGATAAAAGTTAGTTCTAAATATGAATCCATGAATGTCTCTTTGTCTATCTGTGCTGGTTATTATGTTGTTAAATTACAGTAAAATAACTACAAATGCAAAATTTAACAAAATGGTCACTTTAACAAGGTATTATAATTATATTAGGCCTATACGTATATATAATTATATGTTATATGTACTTCTTCTTAAAATAAATATATCATGCCTGTTGCTAAGGTATGGCAACATGACTGGTCAAGACACCAGTCATGTTGCCATACCTTAGCTTTTTCTGAACTGACGCCACTGCTGGAACGGTTGTTCAAGTGCAGCTAAACTTGATATATTATAGTAAACGTGCCACAATTAACAACAATGCTTTGCACCTGTGCAGCTGACCTGCGGAACCTGGGAATATACCATTCTGTCAAGATGAGGAGAATACAATTTACCTTGTTAAATTTTGCATTTGTAGTTATTTTACTGTAATTTAACAACATAATAACCAGCACAGATAGACACAGAGACATTCATGGATACATATTTAAAGGTAACTTTCATTTCCCCCCCTGGACCCAGGATATGGCAGCTGCATACCCCTGCCATAGCCAATTGACGCCCCTGTCTGAAGCCCCGCCTACTGCATCCCGGTGAGCGTTTCCGTATCCGTTCCAGACCGGATCTCCAAGCTGCAGAGTGAACTGACTGACCGTCAACACTGAATCACTTCCACCTGTTTGTGGAGGCAGACACACCCTGTGTGCTTGCGCCCTCATGTGGTGGAAAAGTAGACTACAACACACATTTTTTTTGCCATATTAAATTCTGTTTTTATTATTTTTATTTCATTTTTGGAGCGGTGAAAGCGCTCCCAATAGACAGGTATGTCTGTGGCTGGCTGGCTATGTGGCTGGCTGGCTGGCTGGCTGGGTATGTCTGTAGCCTGGCAATACCTTGAGTGGCCACACTAGTTAAAGGAGGGGCGCTGTTGTGCAGGCACAAACACACACACACACACACACACACACACACACGCACACACACACACACACACACACACACACACACACACGCACACACACACACAGATTCACCGCTCCACTTCGAATCGAGGTTTGATTTTTTATATTATTATAAAAAATAGCTTTTTATTCAAATAAAAGTAGCCAATATAAAAATAGCTTACTCTGTTACAAGTAAAAGTATATTTTCATATATACAATATTGTTGTTTCTTGCTGGACGATATGATAGGATCTCATGTATCTTATAATGGGAAATATTTATCTATTTTCTTACTGTAATTTGACATATATGTAGGCCTACTCTAAAGTATCATTACTGTGATATGACATAAATGTAGGCCTACTCTAAAGTATCATTACTGTAATATGACATACATGTAAAGCATCATTACTGTA
This sequence comes from Nannobrachium achirus, assembly GCF_963921795.1. Taxonomy (NCBI): domain Eukaryota; kingdom Metazoa; phylum Chordata; class Actinopteri; order Myctophiformes; family Myctophidae; genus Nannobrachium; species Nannobrachium achirus. The sequence continues at coordinate 609,090 of NC_137814.1, forward strand.
ATTCAGCCAAAAAGCTTTGATAAGCTGTTAATAATGAAAGGCAACATCAAATGCAAACATGAGAGCCATGAAGCTATATTTTATTATAAACAAAGGGTCAAATGTGTTTCCCTGCTATTCCACTAAACTGTGGTGTATAACCTTACCCTCCCTGGCCCTTCTATTGAAAATAACTTTTATTTTGCAGTTTTTATTCTGATATCTTCTGCATAACTAACTAATATTCTAAAACGGCTAGTTCCATTCCTTGATTTTGATTGGCTGGTTGCCATGGTATACCTGAGACTGTAACCCACACCTTGAATCAGTTTATATCAAAGCCAGGTGCGTTATTTCTTTCCACTGTGCCGTGAGGCTGAACTAGAGAAGCGAGCATTTGATTTCCTCTCAAATCCTGCCGTGCGGGTGCTTCTAAGCACCGCCCCACATGCATAGGACAGTGACTGAATGGCTCCGGGCGGGGCTTGTAAAGGCAACAAGCGCCTCTATTCTCCAGGCACCACTCGGCTGTTAGCTTAGGTTGCTATGCTAGCGTTTTGTTCACCCACATAGCAGCTAAATCTGGATGAAAATAAACGTGTATTGATCGCATATGGTTCTTAACTTCTTAACATGAGACTGATCTAACACAAGTGTTGTTTCCCTATTTTTTTGGCAAAAAGAATGACGTGACTTTGTAAACACACACTGGCTTCCGTAAGTTCCATTCCTGGATATGTGACTGGTAAACGCAAGGAAATGTCTCTTCCTGGTGGCGGAGAAGTGTACTTTTTTCTTTAAATAATGCAATGCTATGATTTTCATGTTGCAATATTTGTGACCGTTTTAGAAAAGCAATAAGCCACGCGAGGCTTGTGGTTACCGGGGGAGTATACACCGGCTGAGAGGGTCGGAAACACTCGGCTGCGCCTCGTGTTTCCCAACGCCTCTCAGCCGGTGTATACTCCCCCGGTAACCACTCGCCTCTTGTGGCTTATTGCTTTAATATCCCAATAGGTATCAAATAGGCAACAATACAATTAACACTAGTATTCTGCACGTCACAAGAAGTTAAAACGCACAAAGGTCAATAAGTGTCATAAAAACAAACAATATCTCTCAAACAGTTGTGGACCTCACATTTTATTTCCAAAATACAAACCAAAATGTAATTGAAGGAAGGAATACATGGATGATGTTGTATAATAATGACTGTCAGACAGGCGAACTGTGTGGATTTCTAGCTATAGTGGAGCAGTGCGTCTGATTGAAATATCATCTTTAATAGCCTGCCTTATGCAGGCCTAGTTATTAACACACACTATACCTGGAGTCTTCAACGTTTTCAGGCCAAGGACCCCTTAGCTGAGAGAGAGATGAAGCAGGGACCCCTTAGCTGAGAGAGAGATGAAGCAGGGACCCCTTAGTTGAGAGAGAGATGAAGCATGGACCCCTTAGCTGAGAGAGAGATGAAGCAGGGACCCCTTAGCTGAGAGAGAGATGAAGCAGGGACCCCTTAGTTGAGAGAGAGATGAAGCATGGACCCCTTAGCTGAGAGAGAGATGAAGCAGGGACCCCTTAGCTGAGAGAGAGATGAAGCAGGGACCCCTTAGTTGAGAGAGAGATGAAGCAGGGACCCCTTAGTTGAGAGAGAGATGAAGCAGGGACCCCCACAACCTGTTCATAGATTCCATATAGTTTCATTGTTTGACAGCACAATTATCAGTGTATTTTGGATTCATGTCAATTTGTGTTTATGTATACAATAGGAGAAAGTAAAAACTTTGAGGACCCCCTAGGGGTCCCGGACCCCCCTGTTGAAGACCCATGCACTATTCTGTATATGGAATGTTATTCTATTTGCTGGCATATTTACTTGAACCCCTAGTCTTCAGTAGGGGGTCCTCAGACACTCAGCAGCAGGGTGGTCTACAGTAGGAGGGGGTCCTCAGTAGGGTGGTCTACAGTAGGAGGGGGTCCTCAGCAGGGTGGTCTACAGTAGGAGGGGGTCCTCAGTAGGGTGGTCTACAGTAGGAGGGGGTCCTCAGCAGGGTGGTCTACAGTAGGAGGGGGTCCTCAGCAGGGTGGTCTACAGTAGGAGGGGGTCCTCAGACACTCAGCAGCAGGGTGGTCTACAGTAGGAGGGGGTCCTCAGTAGGGTGGTCTACAGTAGGAGGGGGTCCTCAGCAGGGTGGTCTACAGTAGGAGGGGGTCCTCAGCAGGGTGGTCTACAGTAGGAGGGGGTCCTCAGTAGGGTGGTCTCTCAGTAAGGAGGGGGTCCTCAGACACTCAGCAGCAGGGTGGTCTACAGTAGGAGGGTCTACAGTAGGAGGGGGTCCTCAGTAGGGTGGTCTACAGTAGGGTGGTCTCTCAGTGGGTGGGGGTCTCAGTAGATGGGGGTCAGTAGAGTGGTCTTCAGACACTCAGCAGCAGGGCCACTCCAGCCAGAACCCACTTGGCAGGTCTCTCTCTGGTCTACAGTAGGGTGGTCTCTCAGTGGGTGGGGGTCTCTCAGTAGGGTGGGGGTCCTCAGTAAGGTGGTCTCTCAGTAAGGAGGGGGTCCTCAGTAAGGTGGTCTCTCAGTAAGGAGGGGGTCCTCAGACACTAGGCAGCAGGGCCACTCCAGCCAGAACCCACTTGGCAGGTCTCTCTCTGGTCTACAGTGGGTGGGGGTCCTCAGTAAGGTGGTCTACAGTAGAAGGGGGTCCTCAGTAGGGTGGTCTCTCAGTAAGGAGGGGGTCCTCAGACACTCAGCAGCAGGGTGGTCTACAGTAGGAGGGTCTACAGTAGGAGGGGGTCCTCAGTAGGGTGGTCTACAGTAGGGTGGTCTCTCAGTGGGTGGGGGTCTCAGTAGATGGGGGTCAGTAGAGTGGTCTTCAGACACTCAGCAGCAGGGCCACTCCAGCCAGAACCCACTTGGCAGGTCTCTCTCTGGTCTACAGTGGGTGGGGGTCCTCAGTAAGGTGGTCTACAGTAGAAGGGGGTCCTCAGTAGGGTGGTCTCTCAGTAAGGAGGGGGTCCTCAGACACTCAGCAGCAGGGTGGTCTACAGTAGGAGGGGGTCCTCAGCAGGGTGGTCTCTCAGTAAGGAGGGGGTCCTCAGACACTCAGCAGCAGGGTGGTCTACAGTAGGAGGGGGTCCTCAGCAGGGTGGTCTCTCAGTAAGGAGGGGGTCCTCAGACACTCAGCAGCAGGGCCACTCCAGCCAGAACCCACTTGGCAGGTCTCTCTCTGGTCTTCAGACAGAAGGTCCACACGTAGGTGGGTCCTCTGACCTGGGGTGAGAGAAGATGAATATTATTGTATTTTATTTGTATGTTCAATATTGTTGTTTTGTTATTATTCTTTTCTTTTTCACTGCACTTGATGCTTTGGCAATATCGTAATTGTTACATTCATGCCAATGAAGCTATTTGAATTTGAATTTGAATTT
>NC_137814.1:617500-647500 GCF_963921795.1 Nannobrachium achirus
AACAAAGAAAAATCTTGACTAGGTACAGACTCAGTGAGCACAGTCTTGCAATCGAGAAAGGACGTCACAGGCATACCATGGCTAGAGAAAACAGACTTTGCACCCACTGAACACAAAATGAAGTGGAAACTGAGCTACACTTTCTAACCACCTACCAAGACATCAGAGACACATCTTCTTCTATCCCATAACCCCGGAGGGTCGTTGAGGCACCACAGATGATCTGCTGACCAGCTCTCTCCATCCCTCTCTGTCCTCGGCAGCTCTCATTGCCTCACTGAGTTTCAAGTGAGTCCATTCTCCGATGTTATCTTCCCATCTTTTCTTTTGCCTCCCTCGTCTCCTGCCACCTTGTACAGTGCCTTGCAGGATGGTCTTTGCAAGGCCTGAGGATCTAGTGATGTGTCCATACCACCTTAGTTTCCTCTTTATGACAGTGGAAACTAAGGTGGTATGGGCACAGAGACACATACTTCCCACAGATCATAACCACCCAAGGAGAGTTAGAAAATATGACCAATGATGAAAAACTCCCATACCTGCTGGGTGAAGTAAAACAATGTGCAAACACAGCAGCAAGATTTGTGAGCTGCTGTGATAAGAGAAGGATATCAAATGGAACCCAACCACCTTAAAAACCATTGTATATAGAGCGTCACAGCAGAAGTGGATTCCTGGGGTCACTTAATATTCCCCATTAATTTTCGCCATAGACTTTTACAAATATATTTATAACAATTGTTAAGCCTCGAACCAAGCCATCCAGGATGGAGGTGAATCATGATCATATAACCTTTGATCCTATGTGAAAACATATTTTAATATTACATTATTTGATATACTACATTTAACAACTACCCTTTGTTTAGCGATTTTCAAAATGTTCTTTTCATAGAAAAAAAGGTTATATGGTCATGATTCACTGCCATCCTGGATGGCTTGGTTCGAGGCTTAACATAATTGTTATAAATATTTTTGTAAAAGTTTATGGCGAAAATGAATGGGGAATATTAAGTGACCCCAGGAATCCACTTCCGCTGCGATGCTCTATATCCCTGCTCTGCCTGCACATTACTGTGATGCATAAAAACAGTTTTCACCTGTACATATTTTATTCTGATTGTATTGTATTGTATTGTATTGTATTGTATTGTATTGTATTGTATTGTATTGTGTACATTTCTGCTTTGGCAATGTAAACGTATGTTTTCTCATGCCAATAAAGCCCTATGAATTGAATTTAATTGAAATTGAGAGAGAGAGAGAGAGGGAGGGAGGGTCGAGAGACCCTGTATGACTGTGATCTTTAAGAAGCATGAAAACACAGACGTTCAGACAGGCTTTGGTCACTTAAAGGCATCCCTGATTTTACTGTTCCTTTGTTCTTGTGTTTTCTCTGTTACTGTTTGGTGTTTTAATGTATTCTCTTTTATTGTTGGGTGTCTTCTCTGCAACTGTAGAGATTACTTTTTTACTTTTTATTGTGTATGTTTGGATCTCTGCAACGGTAGAGATTACTTTTTATTGTGTAAAGCACAGCATTCGTGCTGTGAAGGGTGCTTTATAAATAAAGTTCATTAGTTAACACATTATATGCCCACGAGGTGTCAACGCGTCAAACTCTTTGATGTCGCTTGAGGCCCACAATGCGTTTGACGCGTTTACTGTATTTACAGTAACAATATTAAATCTTACCGTAAGGTCGGGGCAACCCGTGGATATTGACCATTCATCGCGGGTTGTTTCCATTAGACGCTGAGAGCATCGCACTGCCGTTTATCTCCATTTAATCCAATGCATTTGGGTTAGGGTTAGGGTTAGGGTTAGGGTTACCCTAACCCTAACCCTAACCCTTTATGGCTAAAACTCCGGGCATGGCTGGCAAAATGACCAAATTATGATCGGCTAACAGTAGCTTTAGGCTAACACTGGCCCATACTGGGTGGAAGACAACAACATCCTGACTACGGTCATGTGACCAAGTGATGTCACCACGCATGCACTGATGCAACAGGGCCCTGTAGAATACAATGGAGGTGAACGGGCAGAACTGCGCCACCCCCCTTTTGAAAAATGTTTGTCCTTTCCAAGTGTAGGAGCAGCGGTTGTACTCCAAGTCTCTCTCGGGTGACTGAACTTCTCACCCTATCTCTAAGGGAGATACCAGCCACCCGTCTGAGGAAACCCATTTCGGCCGCTTGCACCCGCGACCTTATATACTTTGGGTCATGACCACTTCATGACCATAGGTGAGAGTGGGAACACTTCATGACCATAGGTGAGAGTAGGAACACTTCATGACCATAGGTGAGAGTGGGAACACTTCATGACCATAGGTGAGAGTGGGAACACTTCATGACCATAGGTGAGACTAGGAACTGTCTCTGGTTACACTGAAAAACACATGACATCACACTGACATCACTTCCTGTACAGCCAGACAGTCAGACAAGCGACAAGGTTTTTCAGGGTATAATGCGACCTTCGGTATAACATACCGGTCAGAGGGTATAACGTACCGGTCAGGAAGGACTGGGGATTGAACAGTCCACTCAGCCACACCACACTGGGCAGCAGCAGGTCCTGAGTCCAGCTGTCCAGCTCTCTACAGCGCAGCAACACGTCATTATACCTGGGAGAGAGACATAGGCCATACATGAGAGAGAGAGAGAGAGAGATCATTATACCTGGGTAGAGAGACATAGGCAATACATGAGAGAGAGAGAGAGAGAGAGAGAGAGAGAGAGAGAGAGAGAGAGAGAGAGAGAGAGAGAGAGAGGTCCTGAGTCCAGCTGTCCAGCTCTCTACAGCGCAGCAACACGTCATTATACCTGAGAGAGAGACATAGACCATACATGAGAGAGAGAGGGTTTAGCTTACAGCTAGTCTCGCGTAGCCAGACAACTATTCCACAATCTCTGAATGTTATATAGAGTCTGGAACTACACCTCCTGAATGTTATATAGAGTCTGGAACTACACCTCCTGAATGTTATATAGAGTCTGGTACTACACCTCCTGAATGTTATATAGAGTCTGGTACTACACCTCCTGAATGTTATATAGAGTCTGGAACTACACCTCCTGAATGTTATATAGAGTCTGGTACTACACCTCCTGAATGTTATATAGAGTCTGGTACTACACCTCCTGAATGTTATATAGAGTCTGGAACTACACCTCCTGAACGTTATATAGAGTCTGGAACTACACCTCCTGAATGTTATATAGAGTCTGGAACTACACCTCCTGAACGTTATATAGAGTCTGGAACTACACCTCCTGAATGCTATATAGAGTCTGGAACTACACCTCCTGAATGTTATATAGAGTCTGGAACTACACCTCCTGAATGTTATATAGAGTCTGGAACTACACCTCCTGAATGTTATATAGAGTCTGGTACTACACCTCCTGAATGTTATATAGAGTCTGGAACTACACCTCCTGAATGTTATATAGAGTCTGGAACTACACCTCCTGAATGTTATATAGAGTCTGGAACTACACCTCCTGAATGTTATATAGAGTCTGGTACTACACCTCCTTAATGTTATATAGAGTCTGGAACTACACCTCCTGAATGTTATATAGAGTCTGGAACTACACCTCCTGAATGTTATATAGAGTCTGGAACTACACCTCCTTAATGCTATATAGAGTCTGGAACTACACCTCCTGAATGCTATATAGAGTCTGGTACTACACCTCCTGAATGTTATATAGAGTCTGGAACTACACCTCCTGAATGTTATATAGAGTCTGGTACTACACCTCCTGAATGTTATATAGAGTCTGGTACTACACCTCCTGAATGTTATATAGAGTCTGGTACTACACCTCCTGAATGTTATATAGAGTCTGGAACTACACCTCCTGAATGTTATATAGAGTCTGGAACTACACCTCCTGAACGTTATATAGAGTCTGGAACTACACCTCCTGAACGTTATATAGAGTCTGGAACTACACCTCCTGAATGCTATATAGAGTCTGGAACTACACCTCCTGAATGTTATATAGAGTCTGGAACTACACCTCCTGAATGCTATATAGAGTCTGGAACTACACCTCCTGAATGTTAGAGTCTGGAACTACACCTCCTGAATGTTATATAGAGTCTGGAACTACACCTCCTGAATGCTATATAGAGTCTGGAACTACACCTCCTAAACGGCGAGTAATGGAAGCTGGCATTTCCGTTCATGACAATATATTTTAAAATATCATTTCTGCTAAGCAGCAAGCTAAATATGCTTAGATGATTTGTATTTATATTAGGATAAATGTGCATGATGTGAGACGGAAACAGAAGTGGGGAGGAGGCGTCACTTCTTACGTTATCCCAGACTGAATGATGGGAGCATTTCCAAATCGCAGAGTCAACAGTCTGGCCATGCGAGACTGGGTTACAGCCAGTTGGTACGATAGGTGTGGGAGGCCTTTCTTTGGTTTTGTATCTATTTGATTGAACTCTTTCTTAACTCTTTTACTGCTACAGACGTCCCCGGTCGCCCCATTTTTGACGGCGGCGAACATCAATCAAAACAGCATCAACAGCTCCAATGAGCAACACTCACAGTATTAAAAAAAAATATCAATAGTTAGATTGGTGAACTGCTTAGGAAACATTGGCACAGGGACAGCAGCCCATGAGCTCTATAGCCTTCAAAGTAAGCATATATAAGCCTACTCACCACTATTTGAAGGGGACTCCACGCTCTGCTCTGCAAAATCATCCACTTGTATTTTTGTATGCCCTGCTGTTTCTTTGCCTCGTTCACTTTCTATTGACAGCATGGCCAGTCAGTCCAGTAAGTCTCCTTTGTCCCATTGTGCTTCTCAAATAGTTCTTAACCCTCTTCAATTTTGAGAATCACCGCTCAGCAGTTGATATGCATTTCTGCTCATGATTAAACCATGCCTAAACAACGCATTGCTGAAGGCTAGCTGGCTTGTGTTGACTGACAAGTGATTGATGATGATGTAAGTGTGCACAATGGGCAGCTGTTGATGAAGATGATAAAGTTTTAAATGAGCCCGCCTGCCCCACCTAGAGGCGGAGGACGCAAAGTGCGTGGTTTCTTGACATTTGCGAGTTTTTGCAAAAATACACTCCATTCTTCATAAACATGTGAAGGCAAAACAGCGAAAGAGACCGGTAGAAAAAATATTTCCAGGAAAATGTTCAGGAAAAGTGCAGTACATACCAAAGAGTGCATCTGTACTACCTATCATAGACGGGTTTCTTGTTTACAAACATTGAGACTAAATGCACAGCTGACTGTATCATGTAATCAATTCCGTCCAATCCCCAAACCTGTTGTTTTGGGGAGCGCTGGTTTCATTGGCTAATTTTGGTACCGACCTGTGCACGCATCTAGTTTTATCAGTGTAACGTGGAACAGAAACCCGTCCATACAGCCAGAGATAGGTTACCATGGTTACTGTACCTACCATACAGCCAGACTGTAGATAGAAGGATAAGCCAGCTTGGTCCATGTCTCCGGGACGTTGTCAAAGAACAAGGCTGTCTGGAGCTGCTCCATCTCTGAGGAAATGGCCAGCTCTCCCTGTAACCATAGGAAAAACATTCACAATGTAGACATTCATCACCATCATAAAGCAACGAAGTTTGACATAATTTACACATCCTACCCAGAGTTTCCGTTAGCCGGGCTCATTTAACAAAGATTGAAAAGAAAGCATAATTCTGAACAATATTCTATCTATAATAATATGTACATTGAAACTCAAACTCTAGAATCTGTGTGATACCAGGTGAACCATGAATCTGGCTTCAGTCTAAATAACATGTTATCTAAATTAATATAATAACAATAATGATTATAAGTCGCTCACACACACACACACACACACACACACACACACACACACACACACACACACACACACACACACACACACCTTGAGGCCCAGGTCCAGCTCTCGCAGCGAGCGTCGGATCTCGTAGATGAGCGAGTTCATGCGCTCACATTCCTGGAAGCACACAAGGATGTACGGGGAGCGCTCTGCTGTCTTAGACGTGATGTCAGACATGTTGTATTCTTCTGGAAGTTTCTCTAGAACCTCGTCTAGAGTGGCCTTCACCTGAAGAACATATTAGATCTATAGAACATGTTGTATTCTTCTGGAAGCTTCTCCAAGACCTCATCTAAGATGGCCTTCACCTGAAGAACATATTAGATCTATAGAACATGTTGTATTCTTCTGGAAGCTTCTCTAGTACCTCATCTAGAGTGGCCTTCACCTGAAGAACATATTAGATCTATAGAACATGTTGTATTCTTCTGGAAGTTTCTCTAGAACCTCGTCTAGAATGGCCTTCACCTGAACAACATCACATTAGATCTATAGAACATGTTGTATTCTTCTGGAAGCTTCTCTAGTACCTCATCTAGAGTGGCCTTCACCTGAAGAACATATTAGATCTATAGAACATGTTGTATTCTTCTGGAAGCTTCTCTAGTACCTCGTCTAGAGTGGCCTTCACCTGAAGAACATATTAGATCTATAGAACATGTTGTATTCTTCTGGAAGCTTCTCTAGTACCTCGTCTAGAGTGGCCTTCACCTGAAGAACATATTAGATCTATAGAACATGTTGTATTCTTCTGGAAGCTTCTCTAGTACCTCGTCTAGAGTGGCCTTCACCTGAAGAACATATTAGATCTATAGAACATGTTGTATTCTTCTGGAAGCTTCTCTAGTACCTCGTCTAGAGTGGCCTTCACCTGAAGAACATATTAGATCTATAGAACATGTTGTATTCTTCTGGAAGCTTCTCCAAGACCTCGTCTAGAATGGCCTTCACCTGAAGAATATATTAGATCTATAGAACATGTTGTATTCTTCTGGAAGATTCTCCAAGACCTCATCTAAGATGGCCTTCACCTGAAGAACATCAAATTAGATCTATAAAACATCTAATTAGATCTATAGAACATGTTGTATTCTTCTGGAAGCTTCTCCAAGACCTCGTCTAGAATGGCCTTCACCTGAACAACATCACATTAGAGCTATAGAACCTCATCTAGAATGGCCTTCACCTGAAGACTACATTACATTAGATTTATAGAACATGTTGGTTTATTCTTCTGGAAGTTTCTCTAGGACCTCGTCTAGAATGGCCTTCACCTGGAGAACATATTAGATCTATAGAACATGTCGTATTCTTCTGGAAGTTTCTCCAAGACCTCGTCTAGAATGGCCTTCACTTGAAGAACATATTAGATCTATAGAACATGTTGTATTCTTCTAGAAGTTTCTCTAGGACCTCGTCTAAGATGGCCTTCACCTGGAGAACACATTACATTAGATCTATAGAACATGTTGTATTCTTCTAGAAGTTTCTCTAGATCCTAGACTGACAGAACTATTGCTGTATTGACTTTGACCCCTAAGGACCTTCCAGGGAGAGTGCTCATGTTCGTCTTGCGGTGACACACTTCCTAGTTCCTTCTTCTCTGAGCTGTTTTTTTTTTTTTCGCACATATTTTTTGACATTGCACTATTAGGTTGTGTTGGTAGTTTCTGAGTATTTTGCTTTGTTTAACAATGTCAGTGAGATACTTGTTGCACTAACTAGCATTGACTGCTTTGGTCTCTTTTTGTAAGACACTTTATGTATATATACTTATATTATTCGCCCCTCTATTGATGCACCTTCTCTTTATTGGTACTGTACTGCTCTTGTTTTTTTCCCTCTTATCTATCTTTTTCTTACTTCTCTGTAACTTTGTAAATAACTGTATACTGCTGTGCTACAACTGGACAACTGAATTTCCCCCTTGGGATAATAAAGGTATCTATCTATCTATCTATCTATCTACCTACCTACCTATCTATCTATCTACCTATCTACCTATCTATCTACCTACCTATCTACCTATCTATCTATCTATCTATCTATCTATCTATCTATCTACCTACCTACCTATCTATCTATCTACCTATCTACCTATCTATCTACCTACCTACCTACCTATCTATCTATCTATCTATCTACCTACCTATCTACCTATCTATCTATCTATCTATCTAGGTTCCTCTCCTCTCTACCTTCTCCTCCAGGGTCTGCGTGGCCCCCTCTCCTCTCCTCTCCAGCCTACCTTCTCTTCCAGGGTCTGCGTGGCCCCCTCTCCTCTCCTCTCTACCTCCATGGTCCTACCTTCTCCTCCAGGGTCTGCGTGGCTCCCTCTCCTCTCCTCTCCTCTCCTCTCTACCTCCATGGTCCTACCTTCTCCTCCAGGGTCCTACCTTCTCCTCCAGGGGGTCCTACCTTCTCCTCCAGGGTCTGCGTGGCTCCCTCTCCTCTCCTCTCCTCTCTACCTCCATGGTCCTACCTTCTCCTCCAGGGTCTGTGTGGCTCCCTCTCCCATCACGGCGTCAGGACTCTGCAGTTCCAACAAGGTGTGGAACAGCTTGTCTGACGTCACCGTCAGGAACTCGATCTCTGCGTTGGGATGCAACCCATAATGCACTGGGCTCTCGTGGGGGAGCATCTCGTCTATGTAGCCGTGGTAACCCTGGGAAAAACAAAGTTAGATTTTTTTATAAAAACATTCAGGACGAAAAGAGAGCTGAGCCGGGAAGGCAAAGCTCTCTGTCCACCGAGCAATCTGCCTTCCTAGTGCTACTGTCACCTCTGGTTTTAGGGACCCCAAGCATTAAGTCGCAGGTACAAGGGACGAAATGAGTTTTCTCAGACGGGCGGCCAGCCTCTCCCTTATAGGTTGAGAAGTTCAGTCATCATTGAGATACTGGGAATAGAAGGGGAAATCTCGCTTTTGCGAACGACCATCATTTCGACCAGAGGGTTATTGACTCACTCCACGGAGGTTAAGGTTAGGGTGAGGGTTAGAGTCAGGTGTCGAAAAGATGACATGTAGTAACAGCGACACACTCCTGAGTAGAACCGCTGCTCCTTCACTTGGAAAGGAGCCATCTTACGGTAGGTTGTCGTTCGGCCAACTGTTACCCCTGCGACCCGGTTCTGGATAAGCGGTTGTAGATGGATATTAAGGCACAAGTTGGCACCTTGACAGCGTGCCGAGTTGCCCGCATACACACACACACACACATACACACATACACACACATACACACATACACACACATACACACATACACATACACATACACACACACACACACACATACACACATACACACATACACACACATACACACATACACACATACACATACACACACACACACACACACACACATACACACATACACACATACACACACATACACACATACACACATACACACACACACACACACATACACACATACACACATACACACACACACACACACACATACACACATACACACACATACACACACACACACATACACACACACACACACACACACACACATACACACATACACACACACACACACACACATACACACATACACACACACACACACACACACACATACACACACACACACATACACACATACACACATACACACATACACACACATACACACATACACACACACACACACACACACACATACACACATACACACATACACACACATACACACATACACACACACATACACACATACACACACACATACACACATACACACATACACACACATACACACATACACACATACACACACATACACACATACACACATACACACACACATACACACATACACACACACATACACACATACACACATACACACACACACACACACACACACACACATACACACACATACACACATACACACATACACACATACACACACACATACACACATACACACATACACACACACACACACACACACACACACACACACACATACACACATACACACACATACACACACACACACACACACACACACACACACACACACACATACACACACATACACACATACACACATACACACACACACACACACACACACACACATACACACATACACACATACACACACACACACACACACACACACACACACACACACATACACACATACACACATACACACAGACCCCAAGATACCCAACAGCACTTAAAGTAGCATGCCAAGCTCACAGCTGGTCGCAGTGCGACGTTGTGAGCTTGGAGGTCGGCTTTGATATTTCCACCAAAAGGCCCTTTTAGAAATGTCAGCCCCTGAAAACAACCACAGTAATAATTTAGATATTTAAAAAGAAAGCAACGTATACCGTTTCCTGTCTGGGAACCAAATCTCGCGATACTTCGGAGACAGAAACGATTATTATTTACTGTTATTATTATTTCATTATGTACTGTGCACATCGAAAAGCAAGTGATTGTAAAAATACCTGTGTTATGTCTTCTTTTATATTCCGTCGGGTGGAAACCTTGTATGTCCAAAACCATTTAAAAATGATTTAAACTAGTGAAAACAGCCGATCTACAAGCTTGTAGATCTGCTGTTTTCACTACTTTTGTGCGACAGCCTTGTATGATGAAGCAGGGCTTTGCTTTGCAAAAAAATGTACAAATTTGAAACTTGGAGATACAAGTTTTCTGCCCGATAGTGACGATTTACTTTGTTGGCCGCCCAGCCCCCAAAATGGAACGAAGGCAGACATTTTATTTAAACTTTTATCCTAATGGCCGGCCTGGACCGGCCGGGAATGAACCGACCTTTCGGGAGTTGTCCCGCTTTACCCAATGGCCAGCACGTCCCTGGCCCCTGATAACAACCACAGTAATAATTTAGATATTTAGTTTTTAGATCAAACTAAAATAAAAAGAAATCAACGTACCTGATAGTCCAGGTTGGAAGGAACCACAAAGCCTGGAGCCAGACACAACTTCCTGTCAAACTGGAAGAAGAATGAACAGGAAACACTTTAATTCAACACACCCCTCTGTAATTGTCAATCTGAGGTTTGACCCAAAATAAATTGCAATAATAAGTCTCTCTACCTGGTTGGGTTGCATGTATTCTTCCAGGTATGTTCTACACAGCCTACGGTCCCAGTCATCAGTGATGTGTCCTCCGTACATGATCTCTCCAAACAGGTAGCGTAGATCCTCCCAGGGTACCTACACACACACCATAGACTGTAAAAAATATATGGACAAAGCCAGGGACGTGCTGGGCCCCTGATTCAGCCTGGGAAAAAGAGTTGGAGATGCCCTCATTGCAGCGCTATAGAGAGAGATCTCTCTCTATAGCGCTGCTGCTGCTACTCAAAGATTTGCCATTTCAGATCATGACAAGTGACAAGCCAGTGGGCCGATTACAGAGTTATATTTCGTCATCGAAACCTTGTATGTCCAAAACCATTTAAAAATTATTTAAACTAGTGAAAACAGCCGATCTACAAGCACACAACGCCTCACGGTGCTTGTAGATCTGCTGTGTTCACTACTTTTGTGCGACAGCCTTGTATGATGAAGCAGGGCTTTGCTTTGCGAAAGAAATTAGTTGGCCACGCCCCCCGCAACTTTATCATCAATTTTAACATAAATGGGACCTTATTTTCACAAAACGCATATCATGGTGATTGAAAGGCAATGTTTAACTAGCGATAGGAACCATACAGTATGTATGAAAGTGTTAATTAAGGTTAGTAAACGAAAGGGGAAAATGAATGGGGTCCAATGGAGAACAATTCTTTTTGCGAGCGGCCGGGGGGGGGGAAACAGCGCAACGCACGCACGCACGCACGCACGCACGCACGCACGCACGCACGCACGCACGCACGCGCACACACACACACACACACACACACACACACACACACACACACACACACACACACTAACAGACTCACTCGCTAGCTTTCGTCGTGGACTTAAGACTCACCTTTTCAGACTCCACCTAAACCCATAGCACTACTGAAACACTCAATGACCATACATGAAGCTAGTTAGCATTTGTTTTTAGGTTTTTGTAAACTGTAAACTGTATTAACAAACAGGTAGCACAGATCCTCCCATGGTACTACACACGCACGCATAGCTCAGGGGTAGAGAAACTGTTATTAGAGCACAAAGGGTTCCCAGTTCGAATCCGGGCTCCCCCTGAGTTAATGTTGAAGAGTCCTTGAGCAAGACTCTGAACCCCTAGTTGCTCCCGGTGAGCAGGTTGGTGCCTTGCATGGTTTCCTCCGCCACCGGTGTATGAATGTGTGCGTGAATGGAATGCACAATCTATGTAAAGCGCTTTGGATAAAAGCGCTATATAAATACACCATTTACCATTTACCATTTACCACACACGCGCACACACACACGCACACGCACACGCGCACACACACACACACACACACACACACACACACACACACACACACACACACCTGTGCGTTAGCCTCCAGGTAGTTGAACAGGACGTTGACAGAGATGGTCAGGTCTCCGGTGTTGAACGGATACTTCCTGTTCCAACCCTGAGGACCGAACTTCCTCCTCTCAGCGACGCAGGCGTGGAAATAACAGAGAGAGAAGAGGAGCGTCTTAAACTCCTGTTCTCTGCTGCACTGGTCCATTATGACCTGTAAATACACATATAAATATACATAAATATACACATAAATATACACATAAATATATATATATATATATATATATACATATATACATATAAATATACATATATACATATATATACATATAAATAACAGAGAGAGAAGAGCAGGGTCTTAAACTCCTGTTCTCTGCTGCACTGGTCCATTATGACCTGTAAATACACATAAATATATATAAATATACACATAAATATATAAATACATATATACATATATAAATATAAATAACATATACATATAAATAACAGAGAGAGAAGAGGAGGGTCTTAAACTCCTGTTCTCTGCTGCACTGGTCCATGATGACCTGTAAATACACATAAATATATATAAATATACACATAAATATATAAATACATATATACATATATACATATAAATAACATATACATATAAATAACAGAGAGAGAAGAGGAGGGTCTTAAACTCCTGTTCTCTGCTGCACTGGTCCATGATGACCTGTAAATACACATATAAATAAATATATACATATATACATATATACATATATACATACAAATAACAGAGAGAGAAGAGGAGGGTCTTAAACTCCTGTTCTCTGGAGCACTGGTCCATTATGACCTGTAGTAAAATATACATATATACATATATACATAAATATATACATATATACATATAAATAACATATACATATAAATAACAGAGAGAGAAGAGGAGCGTCTTAAACTCCTGTTCTCTGCTGCACTGGTCCATTATGACCTGTAAATACACATAAATATATACATACATATATACATATACATATATAAATACATATAAATAACAGAGAGAGAGAAGAGGAGGGTCTTAACTCCTGTTCTCTGCTGCACTGGTCCATTATGACCTGTAAATACACATATAAATACATATATACATAAATATATACATATATACATATATACATATATACATACAAATAACAGAGAGAGAAGAGGAGGGTCTTAAACTCCTGTTCTCTGCTGCACTGGTCCATTATTACCTGTAAATACACATAAATATATATAAATATACACATATACATAAATATATACATATATACATATAAATAACAGAGAGAGAAGAGCAGCGTCTTAAACTCCTGTTCTCTGGAACACTGGTCCATTATGACCTGTAAATATATAAATACATATATACATATATACATATATACATATAAATAACAGAGAGAGAAGAGGAGCATCTTAACTCCTGTTCTCTGGGACACTGGTCCATGATTACCTGTAAATATATAAATACATATATATATACATATATACATATAAACATATAAACATACATACATATGTGTCCCAATTTGGCTGGGAGCCAGTCATTGGATTTTTATTCATTTTCATTTTTTCAAAATGATTGGTTGTGGAGATTGACCCAACAGTTTTGAAGATATGGCTTATAGAATGATGCCATGCTGAAATACTACTTTTGAGATATTCAAGTTCTAAATAAATTTCTAACCTGCAAATGACCTGACGATCTCTCACATTAATTAAAAAAAGTCTTATTTACATGCAGAGTTAAGCTCTGGCGTTTAAGTGAAATGTAGCCTGAAATTTATGAAATGCTTTAGTGGCTTTATCACATTTTAGTGAGAGAAAAAAAAAAAGGTATTTTCAGTCCCTGTCTAAAGCTGTACTTTCCGAGATGACTGGCTCTCAGTGAGATTGGGACACATATATACATATATACATATAAATAACAGAGAGAGAAGAGGAGCATCTTAAACTCCTGTTCTCTGCTGCACTGGTCCATTAAGGTCCAAATGGACCCCTAGCCGTAAGTGTCCATTTGGTTCCATTTGTACACTCAGAGTTACAGAGTCAGACCCCTAAGGGTCCATTTGGTTCCATGTGTACACTCTCAGAGTTACAGACCTGTAAGAGTCCATGTAATGTCCCCTGCTGGTCCCAGACCCAGCGTTGAGAACCTCACCTGGTCAAAGTTATCCAGCGCAGCGTGCAGGTTGGCATGCATGCCAGTAGGGGGCTCGTTGGTGATCTTTATGGCGTTCTCCAAAATGCCCTGAGAAACAATTCACATAAAAAAGGTCAGAGGACCGCATTAACAGAGCTTTCGTCTCGCTGGGTGTCATTCGGCTCTACGACGTTAGAAGTGCTGTTTCGTAAAAACAGTCTTCTACCAGGAAGAGCATCTCCATTCCGTGGATAATCTTTCATTCCAGCTTACCTGAAACTTGGCGACAGCCAACCTGAGAAAACATGGCTGCGGCCGGGTTAGGCAGAAGATGTGTTAAATACGTTTGTTTGTGAATTCTGCGGAATTTGGAAGTTACTGAGCTTGCACGGCCCACAGGGTCTGTTGTTACGGTTACACAGGGCCGGTCCGTGCATATAGGGTAACCAATCGGCTGCCGAGAGGCAGGTCGTAGAGGCAGCATAATACGTCGCAAAAAAATAATAACTTGTTAGTCGTTTGCGAGCAAGTCACATCACTGTTTGGATGAGTGAATTAACCTGCCTGTCTGCTGCTTTGAACCGTATACAGTATTGCAGTGAGGTGCCGGAATAAACTGCCCATTCATACACAGGCATAACGTTGTAATAATTCAACGTACAAAATGGTTCTTCATGCGCCTAGAAACCCCAAGTATGTATGCAATCACTCTAGTTTTAGTAAAAATGTTTTAATGACGATTTTAATAACGATCTCACAGAGAAGAATTGCATTACCCATACTGCTAAAAATGTACAATCGGTGATGACGACGTCTATGATTGGTGGAGCTCGCGGTTACCGCGGACATAGAGCAAGTCTTTCTTTTACAAATATGATGTGCTATTTTAAAGATAAAGATATGAGTGTATGCAGAGATGAAAATCAATATGCTGCCCTTTTTTCAGCTTTCCAATTAACCGTTGTATGCAAAAAAAGTTGTTTATTGTCATGATTCGTCACCACCCGGATTGGCTTTGTCCGATGCTTAAAAAGATGTTTAAATACATTATTTCTGAAACGTCTATGGATGAAATGAATGGGGGAAACGCTTCCAGCACCAGAGTCGGGACGGGAAGGGGCTTAAACTGCAACGCTCTACAGCTGTGAACTTGAAGAGCAGCGGGGGGGGGGGGGGGGGGGGGGGGGGGCATGAGGACAGCTCTCTGCAGGGCAGCTCTCAGCCTCTCTCTCCCATATTGTTGAACAGAGGCACGTTAGGAAGAGTTTGAAAAAGGAGGCGAAAGGAAAAAAGAAGCAATGGATTAACTGGTACTTGGAGATGAGTAAGAATCACACAAAGACACCCGACCACACAATATCAATGGCTATGACCTCAGGCTCATGCATGAGTGGACCACTACGCTAAGCTGCCATCAAAATAAGAACTTTATAATGGTGTGTTAATATGAATAATACCAACCTGTGGTATGATGTGTTCTTGTGGGGTCAGAGCAGGTTCAGCGCTCATAAACACTCTGTAGTCAGGATGACTTCCTTCACAGCAACGATCCAGAAGCTTCTCCAGAGAACCCAGCCAACGCCCCACCAGATGGATGTTCTGATGACACATAAGAACAATGTTCTGATGACACATAAGAACAATGTTCTGATGACACATAACAACAATGTTCTGATGACACATAACAACAATGTTCTGATGACACATAAGAACAATGTTCTGATGACACATAAGAACAATGTTCTGATGACACATAAGAACAATGTTCTGATGACACATAGCAACAATGTTCTGATGACACATAGCAACAATGATCTGATGACACATAACAACAATGTTCTGATGACGCATAAGAACAATGTTCTGATGACACATAAGAACAATGTTCTGATGACACATAAGAACAATGTTCTGATGACACATAACAACAATGTTCTGATGACACATAACAACAATGTTCTGATGACACATAAGAACAATGTTCTGATGACACATAAGAACAATGTTCTGATGACACATAAGAACAATGTTCTGATGACGCATAACAACAATGTTCTGATGACACATAAGAACAATGTTCTGATGACACATAAGAACAATGTTCTGATGACACATAAGAACAATGTTCTGATGACACATAACAACAATGTTCTGATGACACATAGCAACAATGTTCTGATGACACATAACAACAATGATCTGATGACACATAACAACAATGTTCTGATGACACATAACAACAATGTTCTGATGACACATAACAACAATGTTCTGATGACACATAAGAACCAGTAAGACTCCCTAATCGGGAGATAAGCGACCGTCAGCTCACAGCATGATTTGAGAGCAAAATGTGTAGGAGCAGTTTTTGAAAGAATCGGCCTGATGGTGGCACTATATGGGAGAGATCCATGTTGATGACATGAGTGTAGACATATTGTGTACCGATTTGCGTGATTTTAGGGCAAAATCTGTAGGAGCAGTGTCCAAAAATGTGTTTGAAAAAATCGGCCTGATGGTGGCGCTATATGGGACAGATCCATGTTGAAGACATGAGTGTAGACCAAGTGTGTACCGATTTGCATGATTTTAGGTAAAGATTTGTAGGAGCAGTGTCCAAAAATGTGTTTTGCAAAAATCTGCCTCATGGTGGCGCTAGAAGAGGTTCATGTGAGAATTGATTGATTGAATGGGTGGAAGTTGTGGTTTGGCAGGCAAGGAGTGTGTGTGCAAAATTTGTCATGGATCGGGGGAATGGTTGCAGAGATATGAGAAGGGCAAAAGTGTGACGTGTAACAGACTGATAGAGTGACGGACAGCTGGTTGAGGTTTTGATAGTAACTGCGACCTGACGGTCACAACAATGTTCTGATGACACAACAACAATGTTCTGATGACGCATAAGAAAAATGTTCTGATGACGCATAAGAACAATGTTCTGATGACGCATAAGAAAAAATTTCTGATGACGCATAAGAACAATGTTTTGATGACACATAAGAACAATGTTCTGATGACGCATAAGAACAATGTTCTGATGACACATAAGAACAATGTTCTGATGACACATAAAAACAATGTTCTGATGACACATAAGAACAATGTTCTGATGACACATAAAAACAATGTTCTGATGACACATGAGAACAATGTTCTGATGACACATAAGAACATGTTCTGATGACGCATAAGAACAATGTTCTGATGACGCATAAGAAAAATTTTCTGATGACGCATAAGAACAATGTTCTGATGACACATAAGAACAATGTTCTGATGACGCATAAGAACAATGTTCTGATGACACATAAGAACAATGTTCTGATGACACACAAAAACAATGTTCTGATGACACATGAGAACAATGTTCTGATGACGCATGTCATATTCAGATACAGACCTGCAGTATGACCCAGTGTCCCTCCTCAGCAGCTTTCTCCATGGCCAGTTCAGCCACCGCCTCCTGACCCTGACCCAACGACACGTTGTGGAGTTTACCCAGGTCTATGGTGAAGCCTAGCCTCCTACCTATAGGGGGCGATATAGAGACATTAATATGAACAGAGGCGTAACTAGCGGGCCGCAGACGTCGCTACTGCGTGGAGGCCCAGAGTCATTTGAGGTCCAGAGTCATTTGGGGCCCAGAGTCATTTGGGGCCCAGAGTCATTTGGGGCCCAGAGTCATTTGGGGCCCAGAGTCATTTGGAGCCCAGAGTCATTTGGGGCCCTGAGTCATTTGGGGCCCAGAGTCATTTGGGGCCCAGAGTCATTTGGGGATCAGAGTCATTTGGGGCCCTGAGTCATTTGGGGTTCAGAGTCATTTGGGGTTCAGAGTCATTTGGGGTTCAGAGTCATTTGGGGTTCAGAGTCATTTGGGGACCAGAGTCATTTGGGGTTCAGAGTCATTTGGGGATCAGAGTCATTTGGGGCCCAGAGTCATTTGGGGTTCAGAGTCATTTGGGGTTCAGAGTCATTTGGGGCTCAGAGTCATTTGGGGATCAGAGTCATTTGGGGTTCAGAGTCATTTGGGGTTCAGAGTCATTTGGGGCCCAGAGTCATTTGGGGCCCAGGGTTATTTGGGGCCCTGCGGCCGAGTCAGGCCGACCTGTGCTGTTGGCAAAATCTAATAATAATGAATACAGACATACAAATAATGAATACAGTGAATACAGTGAAAAAAGTGTCCATAACAGTGAATGCTTGTCAGTGCTACAAGTAAACGTGAGCTTTTTGCTTACACAATGTAATAGTGCGTGCGTGCGTGCGTGCGTGCGTGCGTGTGTGCGTGCGTGTGTGCGTGCGTGCGTGTGTGCGTGCGTGCATGTGTGTGTGTGCGTGCGTGGCCTCCTACCCAGCGCCTCCACGTCCTTCAGAGGGTCGACTCCGGGCGACAGGATGAAGAACACTGGAGACGACGGACCGCTCTCCCTGAACGACCGCGAGAACTCTGTCTTCCTGCCCTCAGTGTACTGAAGACCCAACGTCTCTGAGACAAAGTTCCTACAACACAGAGTCAGTATAGAGTCAGTGTACTGAAGACCCAGAGTCTCTGACACAAAGTTCCTACAACACAGAGTCAGTATAGAGTCAGTGTACTGAACACCCAGAGTCTCTGACACAAAGTTCCTACAACATGGAGACAGTATAGAGTAGGGGTGTAACAATATAGAAACGGTATCGAAATATTGTTTTAAACTTAACTTATTAAGTGCCGATCCCGCGAAATATTAAAAGGTATCTAGAGTGCCGATCCCGCGATGTCGCGCGAAATATACTGTATATACAGTAAAGCTGGCACTGGCTACCTACCGTCCGGTGAAAAGCCCTGGCATGGGTGAAGTCGCCGATTCATCATCATCGCGCATCCACGTGCACACAATAGTGATCCCATCCCATAGAAACCAACGGTCTTTCTCATCTTTACAGTCCATTTTCTCCAAAAAACACTTTTGATGCCAAGGATGGCATTGGATTCTCACTAAAATAGCACAAGCATGAAGGCATCCATCTTCCATCACTGTTTACGTTTTGGACCAGAACTACTTCCGGGTGAATCTTCGTGAAGTAGGAATTGTTTAGTTAGCTCGATCTACTTCCGGCCTTCAAAATAAGAGACTGGCTGTGGACGGAGCAGGCGGCCGGCATGCTGAACAATTAACCCTTTCATGTCGGCGGCACTAAATCGGTTAAAAAATCTAAGTTAATCGAAATGAAAACAGCTAAAATCGTATTGTATCGTTTTATTTTGTATTGAATCGAATCGGCAGTGCAAAGAATCGATTGTATCGATACTACCTACTTGTGCATTGTATTTAGCATTTTTAAGAAGAAAACATTTAAAGGAGGGGTTTAATTACTTTTCCTTTCCATATAGCTACACTGGTCTATGGATATGGATAAATGTGTGTAATCTCTGGGTTCATGTCAAGGTGCAGGTTTGTCAATATACAATGTCCATGTTTTTGACAGATAATCACAGTGTTTACTTATTCAGCAGCGAAGTGTGATGTCACTTCCGTGAAATGGCGTGAAATGTCGCCCTCTACGGGGTTCATGCTGGTATTGTTTTGTATTCAAATCGCCATAGGGGATTCTGCGAACGCCGCATATAAGGTCTGTGTTAAAAATATAAACACACCATGTGCGCGGACATGCTCTCAGCGACAGTCTGTCCCAGACACGAGTGTCTCTCTGTAGTTTCCAACATTTAGGACAGCATTGATTACATTTTCTCTGACAACAGGCTATATCAGATATGAAATAATATCATAAACTATGCAGAACCCCCCCGCTGACAGAAACGCGCACATGGTGTGTTTATATTTTTAACACAGTTCTTATATGCAGCAAACGCAAATCTCCCAATGGCGATTTGAATACAAAACAATACCAGCATGAACCCCCTAGAGGGCGACATTACGCACAAATGACGACATGGCTTCGTTTCTCTATTTATATCCATAATAATACATGTTTCCCTTAACTCATTCCCTGCCAGGCCCGATAGTCCCGAGATTATTCCAATGTCTTTCCCCGCCAGGCCCGATAGTCCCGAGAATTAAAAAAAAAAAAAAAAAAAAAAAAAAAAAATTCAAAGTTTTTTTTTCCAATTTTTTTTTGACCCCCAAAAATGGAGTAAGCATGATAGCAATCGCGAAATTGCATGTTTAACCCCCATAGCAACCCCATCTTTCAAGCATGGCAGCCATTTTGGCAGCCATCTTTGTTAAACATAGTGGCTGTTATCTCATGAATGCCTGAACGGATTTCCATTCGGATTTTTTTGTTTGAAAGCTGTGAGCAATGTGAACACACGTGGTGCATTATCTAGGCATGGGTGTGCATGATCCGTGCACACCCAATTACATGGAAGTCTATGGAGACGAATGGCAGGTGGGAGTACGGAGGTATGTTAAAATGGCGGTCAATGTGTTAAAAGCCTGCACTATCCACACTTTTCACACAGATTTAATTTCTTTGCTAAATAGTTACTATATCGATTTTAAATCATTGAATGGAATCGTATCGTATCTCCATGAATGAACCAATATCGTTCATGTATCGTATCATCAACCATGTATCGTGATATGTATCGAATCGCTATTAAAAGGTATCGTTACACCCCTAGTATAGAGTCAGTGTACTGAACACCCAATGTCTCTGACACAAAGATCCTACACCAAGGAGGGACAGACTGTGAGACAAAGGGCCGATTCATTTACTCCACTTTTAGAGCAGCAAATTATTTATCGGTTCGGTTCAGGGAGTCACAAAATCTCTGCAGCACCGAACAGCTGAATTAATGATGGTGCCCACTGTCAGACAGTAGGCCTACCTCGGAGCATAGGACATCCTATCAGGTCTCAGTAGGACAGACAGTAGGACAGACCCATATAGAACCTCACCCATTGCTGCATACTGTTAGCACCATATAGAACCTCACCTAACCTCACTCTTTTTTGGTATAACATGCTGGGGTGGCAACAACAGAGCAGGTGACACGTTTAACCTGAACAGACTGGTGAGGAAAGCAGGCTCTGTCGTTGGGTCCTCTCTGCAGGGGGTGGAGGAAGTAACCAGGGTGCGCACAGCGAGGAAGCTGGACTCCATCTTGGAGAACTCCTCCCACCCCCTCCATCTTGAGATCACCAGCTACTGGAGTAAGAGAGGAAACAACCGCTTTGCCTACCCAGGACGGAGATGTGAGAGATTAGGAAAATATTTTGTACCGGCTGCCCTTAAGCTGTACAACGAGACACATAACGGACGACTGAAAAGGTCTCCCTTCCTAACTTAGACTTCGGAACCATTGCTGTATTGACTTTGACCTCTAAGGAACTATTGCTGTATTGACTTTGACCTCTAAGGACCTTCCAGGAAGAGTGCTCATGTGCGTCTTGCGGTGACACGCTTCCTAGTTTCTTCTTCTCTGAGCTGTCTTTTTGTTTTTGTTCTTTTTTCGCACTGATGTTTTGGACATTGCACTATTAGGTTGTGTTGGTAGTTTCTGAGTATTTTGCTTTGTTTAACAATGTCAGTGAGATACTTGTTTGCACTAACTAGCATTGACTGATACGGTTTGGTCTACCCATCGCTGCAAACTGTTAGCCCCATATAGAACCTCACCCGTCGCTGCATACTGTTGTGCTCCCAGATGAGGTCCTAGAAAGGTGGTGCAGCGATCACTGGACTAAGTTGGAAAACACTCCAAACTAAATGTTATCCAAAAAGTAAAGGTAGTTCTGAGCTCCCAGACTATAGTTTTCCATCCCACGGTACATAAAACATGAACCACGGCGTTGGAAAAACGGTTTCAATCGCTTATTTAGTCTCATTAAATTCAGAAAAGCCCCCGGCGTAGTCTCACGTGGCCAGACTGTTGCCTAACGCGATTTGCAAATGCTCTCTGGCTACGCAAGACTACAGTACTGGCAACAGTTCCGCTTGAATGGGAAAACATTACAAAACTAATGATTTAAGCGGTTGTTTCATGCCCTGCTTCATGTTTTATGTACCGTGGGATGGAAAACCACAGCCTGAGAGCTCGGAACTACCTTTGCTTTTTGGATAAAATGTTGTTTCAAGTGTTTTCCAACTGATGTGGAGGCGGTCCAGTGATCGCTGCATCACCTTTATAGGACCTCATCTCGGAAAACAACAGTATGCAGCGACCATAGACTGTCAAAAGAATATGGATGAAGCGAAGCCATTGCTTTCTATGCTGCGAAAATGATGTTTTTTTTGTCCCTTGTATGGGTGTCGCCATCATTGTTTTAATGGTACCCAAGGAATCATAAGGAATGCTATTGGCTGCCAACGGTCACGTGGAACCGCAGGGATACATGGGAGAATGTGGTGTTGAGCCTCCCGAAATACAGCACACGAAGAAGAACACAGCCGGCTGGCATCAGCTTAGTTGGCCACGCCCTCCGCAACTTTATCATCAATTTTAACATAAATGGGACCATATTTGCTCAAAACGCATATCATGGTGATTGAAAGGGAGTCATGATGATTTTCAGTAGGACAGTAGGACAGTAGGCCTACCTCAGAGCGTAGGTCATCCTATCAGGTCTCAGTAGGACAGTAGGACAGACAGTAGGACAGACAGTAGGACAGTAGGACAGACAGTAGGACAGCCTACCTCAGAGCGTAGGTCATCCTGTCAGGTCTTAAAGCTCTCATCATGATGAGTTTCTGTAGAGACGTTTTGGTCTTCCATTCCTGAGGAAACTTCTCCTTCTCTGGACACTCTGACTCTACCACCTGATGATGATACATACTACCTTAAAATGATATACACTCTGACTCTACCACCTTAAAATAAATATAACACCACCTTTAATGATAAATACAGAATAATACATAATAAACTTCTCCTTCTCTGGACACTCTGACTCCACCACCTGATAATGATAAATACTACCTTAAAATAATACCACCTTAAAATAATACATACACTCTGACTCTACAACCTTAACACCTTCTAAGCCTGGCCGTACTCCCTCGGACTTCCTACTGGGTCCCATCAGCCACACGTCTATTCCCGGACTTTTGATATAAATTATAATAAAAAAAAAAAAAATCATCGGAAATTCTTCTCTGTGTCTTTTTGGAGCGATCTGAAAGGGTTAATATGCTCTGACAGTCATTTTCTGGTGCTGGGTGTGATACTCCTAATATCCAGCAGGCCACGCCGTTGACTCACATTCTGGATGGATGGCTGGCCAGGAGGAGCCTCATCCTCTCCCCAGTGTTGAAACTCAGCAAGAAGCTCAAACAAGATGGCTGGTCTTTGTCTCTGTTCGTGGATCGCGGTTTCAATCACGTTCGGGCGCCGCTTCTCTATCGCTCCTTTCCCTGCTTCGCCGCACGTAAACGAATGGAATTGATCTCCCCTCCGCCTCGCCAAAGTAAGATCGCCGACCTCTGCAGGATGAATATGTACGCTGTGTCGAGCACTCCAGTACGTGTTGTTATCATGTGGGCTTTGTTTTTTTAAAACATGTTTGTAAATAAATGGCTTATTTCTTCGGCGCTACCTCTGTTCAGAGGGTTCTGCCGCGGCTTGCAACGTGTTAAAATAAATATAATACCACCTTTAATAATAAATACACTCTGACTCTATAACCTTAATATAACACCACCTTTAATGATAAATACACTCTGACTCTACAACCTTAAAATAAATATAATACCACCTTTAATGATAAATACACTCTGACTCTACAACCTTAAAATAAATATAATACCACCTTTAATGATAAATACACTCTGACTCCACAACCTGATAATGATAAATACCACCATTAATGATAAATACACTCTGACTCTACAACCTGATAATGATAAATACCACCTTTAATGATAAATACACTCTGACTCTACAACCTGATAATGATAAATACCACCTTTAATTAATGATAAATACACTCTGACTCTACAACCTGATAATGATAAATACCACCTTTAATGATAAATACACTCTGACTCTACAACCTGATAATGATAAATACCACCTTTAATTAATGATAAATACACTCTGACTCTACAACCTGATAATGATAAATACCACCTTTAATGATAAATACACTCTGACTCTACAACCTGATAATAAATATAACAACACCTTTAAGGGTAATAATACAACAATAAATAATAGTAATAATAATGATGATGATAATAATGAGTAACCTTCTTCCAGCGTTTAGGAGAGCCCTCGATGTCTCTGTCCAGACCACGGAACTCATCTGTGAAACTCATGGTCTGAAAATGGACAGAAGAGTTCACTCATGGTCTAAAGATGGACAGAATAGTTCATTTGGTCATTAAAGAGTTAAACTCATGGTCTAAAGATGGACAGAAGAGTTCATTTGGTCATTAAAGAGTTAAACTCATGGTCTAAAGATGGACAGAAGAGTTCATTTGGTCATTAAAGAGTTAAACTCATGGTCTAAAGATGGACAGAAGAGTTCATTTGGTCATTAAAGGAGAAGTTCACCCCCATTATGACCTTATATTGATTACTCAAGTCGGAGACTTGAGTTAAAAAATATATAAAAAAAAAAAAGAAATCTTAGGAATGCGAAAAATATTATTGAACTCAAATCTCCATGGCATGAGTAATCAATAGAAAGAGACAAAAAAAAACATTTTGGGGGTGAACTACTCCTTTAAGTGTTAAAAGGTATTCATCTCATTGTGCAGAATGTCCTGTGTTGGAATATGTTGGTCACAACGTGTCACATGACGTGTTGTCTCGCGTGGCTGTTGACTCCCATAATGTGCAAATGCTCCCGTCAGACAGTCCGTCCGTCAGTCCGTCAGTCTGTCAGTCTGTCTGTCATTCAGTCTTGGAGACTGAAGTTCTGATGATGAGTATCCAGCATGAGAAGCCATAAAGCGGAAGTGAAGCTGTCTGTTTAGTTTTTACAGACGCTCGCATTTATCCTAATATAAATAAAAATCACCTAAGCATATTTATATTATTGAGATTTCAGGAGCTGTAGTTCCAGACTCTATATATCATTCAGAGATTGTGGAATAGTTGTCTGGCTACGCGAGACTACATCGCGTGTGTGCGTGCGTGCGTGCGTGCGTGCGTGCGTGTGTGCGTGCGTGCGTGCGTGTGTGCGTGCGTGCGTGTGTGCTACCTTAATAGCGCTCCAGGAGGAGTTAGACAGGAAGTCCACAGGAGAGGCGTAGGTGTGTTCAACGTTGAAACGCAGCAGAAAGTCCAGCTCTCTGATGTCAATGTCTTTACTGAGCAACAACAACTACACACACACACACACACACACACACACACACACACACACACACACACACACACACACACACACACACACACACACACACACGTACACGTCAATGTCCTTACTGAGCAACAACAACTACACTCACACACACACACACACACGCGCACACGCACACACACACACACGCACACGCACACGCACACGCACGCACACACACACACACACACACACACACACACACACACACTATAGGGCATTAACAACTTGTGATTTTTGCAAGTCGACTCGACTCAGTAAAAAGTTGAGTTGAAGTCGCGTTTGATGACGTCATCACATCACACACGACCCCCCCAATTATTTTGGGGGGTCCCCAGATGATTAACTTAATGTGCAACATTGTTTTCTCTCTCAACAGTAAACAAACCAACATAAAGTTTAAGTGTATAGAGGGTATCTGCACATTTCTAAAGTGACAATTTAAGGACATTTTAATAAAGTCCTCTAAAATGGCAAATTAAACATTGGCCAAATTGTCAAATATATAGAGGCAGAAGTTGTGAAAATAGCAGATCTACATGCTCACAACGCGAGGCGTTGTGAGCATGTAGATCTGCTATTTTCACAATAGAACGTTTTTTTCTTTTTTAACTTCGACTTTCAACTTTCTCTGGTGGGAGTCGACTTGTGTAATGAAGTCGACTGAGTCGACTTCTTCGTTAATGCCCTGGTGTGGCCCTAACACAAAGTGAATGATTTTTTGTTTTACCAACACAGACCTGTGTGACCAAAGTGAAGCGATAGAAGCCACTAGAATAGAAGAAATGGCTTCATGTTTGCATGCAGCTTGACACGTCCCACACTCCCCCCTCCTCCCTGCACTTCTCCTCAAACCCTCTCATCAACATCTCCTGTTCTCATCTCATCAACCACTTAGCAGAGGACGTCTTCTGTCAACTAGAAATACTGTTCCTACGAAACAGTGTGGGCTCGCTCATGACTATATTCTGCAGTGTGCTAACTGTCATGTGAAGCTCAACCAATACTCCAGCTAACACCACTCCCACATGTTTTTCCGCACCTCAATTGCACCTCATTGCCTTTGTACTGTCTGCGGCGGAACTTGAAACATAAATAATGAAGATAACACCCACAATGAGACCTGCAGTTGACCGGAACCAATTAATCCCAGATTAATTGAGTGTTTTCACTACTGTTGTGCGACAGCCTTGTGTGATGAAGCAGGGCTTTACTTTGTGAAGAAACGTACAAATTTGAAACTTGGAGATACAAGGTTTCTTCCCGACAGTGATGATATTTACACCCCGTATTATGTTGGTGTGACCATGGATTCTTGGGACATGAAAAGTGTGCGTGCGTGCGTGCGTGCGTGCGTGCGTGCGTGCGTGCGTGCGTGCGTGCGTGCGTAAGTGCGTGCGTGCGTGCGTGCGTGCGTGTGTGTGTGCGTGCGTGTGTGTGTGCGTGCAGGTACCTGGAAGGCCAGCTGAGCAGTGAAGGTCAGCTTGTCTCTCTCAAACAGCCCTCTGCTGATGTAGTTGAAGGTGTTGAAGGTGATGGTGTCGATGAGCGTGTTAACCCTACTCTGAACACTGTCACAGGCCGAGGCAAGCTCCACCGCCTTGAGGAACACCACGTTGAAGGCCTGTTAAAACACACTGCTTTAGACTGGAGCCTTGAGGAACACCATGTTAAAACACCCTGCTTTAGACTGGAGCCTTGAGGAACTCTGTGTTAAAACACCCTGTTTTAGACTGGAGCCTTGAGGAACTCCGTGTTAAAACACTCTGCTTTAGACTGGAGCCTTGAGGAACTCTGTGTTAAAACACTCTGCTTTAGACTGGAGCCTTGAGGAACACCATGTTAAAACACCCTGTTTTAGACTGGAGCCTTGAGGAACACCATGTTAAAACACCCTGTTTTAGACTGGAGCCTTGAGGAACACCATGTTAAAACACGCTGTTTTAGACTGGAGCCTTGAGGAACTCTGTGTTAAAACACCCTGTTTTAGACTGGAGCCTTGAGGAACACCATGTTAAAACACCCTGTTTTAGACTGGAGCCTTGAGGAACACCATGTTAAAACACCCTGTTTTAGACTGGAGCCTTGAGGAACACCACATTAAAACACCCTGTTTTAGACTGGAGCCTTGAGGAACACCATGTTAAAACACCCTGTTTTAGACTGGAGCCTTGAGGAACTCTGTGTTAAAACACTCTGCTTTAGACTGGAGCCTTGAGGAACACCATGTTAAAACACCCTGTTTTAGACTGGAGCCTTGAGGAACACCATGTTAAAACACTCTGCTTTAGACTGGAGCCTTGAGGAACTCCGTGTTAAAACACTCTGCTTTAGACTGGAGCCTTGAGGAACACCATGTTAAAACACCCTGTTTTAGACTGGAGCCTTGAGGAACTCTGTGTTAAAACACCCTGTTTTAGACTGGAGCCTTGAGGAACACCATGTTAAAACACCCTGTTTTAGACTGGAGCCTTGAGGAACTCTGTGTTAAAACACTCTGCTTTAGACTGGAGCCTTGAGGAACACCATGTTAAAACACCCTGTTTTAGACTGGAGCCTTGAGGAACACCATGTTAAAACACCCTGTTTTAGACTGGAGCCTTGAGGAACTCCGTGTTAAAACACTCTGCTTTAGACTGGAGCCTTGAGGAACACCATGTTAAAACACCCTGTTTTAGACTGGAGCCTTGAGGAACACCATGTTAAAACACTCTGCTTTAGACTGGAGCCTTGAGGAACACCATGTTAAAACACCCTGTTTTAGACTGGAGCCTTGAGGAACACCATGTTAAAACACCCTGTTTTAGACTGGAGCCTTGAGGAACACCATGTTAAAACACTCTGCTTTAGACTGGAGCCTTGAGGAACACCATGTTAAAACACGCTGTTTTAGACTGGAGCCTTGAGGAACACCATGTTAAAACACGCTGTTTTAGACTGGAGCCTTGAGGAACACCATGTTAAAACACGCTGTTTTAGACTGGAGCCTTGAGGAACACCGTGTTAAAACACCCTGTTTTAGACTGGAGCCTTGAGGAACACCATGTTAAAACACCCTGTTTTAGACTGGAGCCTTGAGGAACACCATGTTAAAACACCCTGTTTTAGACTGGAGCCTTGAGGAACACCACATTAAAACACCCTGTTTTAGACTGGAGCCTTGAGGAACACCATGTTACACCCTGTTTTAGACTGGAGCCTTGAGGAACTCTGTGTTAAAACACTCTGCTTTAGACTGGAGCCTTGAGGAACACCATGTTAAAACACCCTGTTTTAGACTGGAGCCTTGAGGAACACCATGTTAAAACACTCTGCTTTAGACTGGAGCCTTGAGGAACACCATGTTAAAACACCCTGTTTTAGACTGGAGCCTTGAGGAACACCATGTTAAAACACTCTGCTTTAGACTGGAGCCTTGAGGAACACCATGTTAAAACACCCTGTTTTAGACTGGAGCCTTGAGGAACACCATGTTAAAACACCCTGTTTTAGACTGGAGCCTTGATGAACACCATGTTAAAACACTCTGCTTTAGACTGGAGCCTTGAGGAACACCATGTTAAAACACCCTGTTTTAGACTGGAGCCTTGAGGAACACCATGTTAAAACACTCTGCTTTAGACTGGAGCCTTGAGGAACACCATGTTAAAACACTCTGTTTTAGACTGGAGCCTTGAGGAACACCATGTTAAAACACCCTGCTTTAGACTGGAGCCTTGAGGAACACCATGTTAAAACACCCTGTTTTAGACTGGAGCCTTGAGGAACACCATGTTAAAACACCCTGTTTTAGACTGGAGCCTTGATGAACACCACGTTAAAACACTCTGCTAGACAACTAAAGAGGAGCCACCAAACTTTGTTTCTCCCTTTTTACATGAACCCTAGCGGTGGCGAGAATAGCAGATCTACAAGCTCACACCGCCTCACAGTTTACCTTTAAACTGAACTGGTACATGGGGTAGTTTATTACCTTTAAACTGAACTGGTACATGGGGTAGTTTATTACCTTTAAACTGAACTGGTACATGGGGTAGTTTATTACCTTTAAACTGAACTGGTACATGGGGTAGTTTATTACCTTTAAACTGAACTGGTACATGGGGTAGTTTATTACCTTTAAACTGAACTGGTACATGGGGTAGTTTATTACCTTTAAACTGAACTGGTACATGGGGTAGTGTATTACCTTTAAGCTGAACTGGTACATG
>NC_137814.1:652500-740000 GCF_963921795.1 Nannobrachium achirus
AGGCTTCAATCTGCAGGCCTCACAACTAGTTTATGGACATTACAGAGGCTTCAATCTGCAGACCTCACAACTAGTTTATGGACAGTACAGAGGCTTCAATCTGCAGGCCTCACAACTAGTTTATGGACATTACAGAGGCTTCAATCTGCAGGCCTCTCACAACTAGTTTATGGACATTACAGAGGCTTCAATCTGCAGGCCTCACAACTAGTTTATGGACATTACAGAGGCTTCAATCTGCAGACCTCACAACTAGTGCATGGACATTACAGAGGCTTCAATCTGCAGGCCTCACAACTAGTTTATGGACATTACAGAGGCTGCAATCTGCAGGCCTCACAACTAGTTTATGGACATTACAGAGGCTTCAATCTGCAGACCTCACAACTAGTTTATGGACATTACAGAGACTTCAATCTGCAGGCCTCACAACTAGTTTATCGACATTACAGAGGCTTCAATCTGCAGGCCTCTCACAACTAGTTTATGGACATTACAGAGGCTTCAATCTGCAGGCCTCACAACTAGTTTATGGACATTACAGAGGCTTCAATCTGCAGACCTCACAACTAGTTTATGGACATTACAGAGGCTTCAATCTGCAGACCTCACAACTAGTTTATGGACATTACAGAGGCTTCAATCTGCAGGCCTCACAACTAGTTTATGGACATTACAGAGGCTTCAATCTGCAGGCCTCACAACTAGTTTATGGACATTACAGAGGCTTCAATCTGCAAAAAGATCGTCCAGGGGCCCTCGCAAGGGGTTAATCCGTCCCTGGGCACATCTGTACCTTAAAGGTCTCCAGGTCAGGTCTCTCCTGGTTGACCACCTGTGCCAGTAGTTGGTCCTCCAAGCCGTCGCGGGTCACGGTGAAGTTGATCAGGGTGGTCTGAGCCTGGATCTCTGGCTTGTAGTGAGGGTTGGCCAGCTTGGTGTGAAGGATGAGCCGAAAGGAGGGGTTGAAATAACACTCTTTATCTCCCACCTTTATGTAGCTGGGAGGACATGCAATTAAATGGTTAAAATATCACCTTTATGTAGCTGCGAGGACACGCAATTAAATGGTTAAAATAACACCTTTATGTAGCTGCGAGGACATGCAATTAAATGGTTAAAATAACACCTTTATGTAGCTGGGAGGACACGCAATTAAATGGTTAAAATAACACCTTTATGTAGCTGGGAGGATATGCAATTAAATGGTTAAAATATCACCTTTATGCAGCTGTGAGGATATGCAATTAAATGGTTAAAATAACACCTTTATGTAGCTGGGAGGATATGCAATTAAATGGTTAAAATATCACCTTTATGTAGCTGTGAGGATATGCAATTAAATGGTTAAAATAACACCTTTATGTAGCTGGGAGGATATGCAATTAAATGGTTAAAATAACACCTTTATGTAGCTGTGAGGACACGCAATTAAATGGTTAAAATAACACCTTTATGTAGCTGTGAGGACATGCAATTAAATGGTTAAAATATCACCTTTATGTAGCTGGGAGGATATGCAATTAAATGGTTAAAATATCACCTTTATGTAGCTGTGAGGACACGCAATTAAATGGTTAAAATAACACCTTTATGTAGCTGGGAGGACACGCAATTAAATGGTTAAAATAACACCTTTATGTAGCTGAGAGGACACGCAATTAAATGGTTAAAATAACACCTTTATGTAGCTGGGAGGACACGCAATTAAATGGTTAAAATAACACCTTTATGTAGCTGTCAGGATATGCAATTAAATGGTTAAAATAACACCTTTATGTAGCTGTCAGGATATGCAATTAAATGGTTAAAATAACACCTTTATGTAGCTGTGAGGATATGCAATTAAATGGTTAAAATATCACCGCTGAGAGGACATGCAATTAAATGGTTAAAATAACACCTTTATGTAGCTGGGAGGACACGCAATTAAATGGTTAAAATAACACCTTTATGTAGCTGGGAGGATATGCAATTAAATGGTTAAAATATCACCTTTATGCAGCTGTGAGGATATGCAATTAAATGGTTAAAATAACACCTTTATGTAGCTGGGAGGATATGCAATTAAATGGTTAAAATATCACCTTTATGTAGCTGTGAGGATATGCAATTAAATGGTTAAAATAACACCTTTATGTAGCTGGGAGGATATGCAATTAAATGGTTAAAATAACACCTTTATGTAGCTGGGAGGATATGCAATTAAATGGTTAAAATATCACCTTTATGTAGCTGGGAGGACACGCAATTAAATGGTTAAAATAACACCTTTATGTAGCTGGGAGGACACGCAATTAAATGGTTAAAATAACACCTTTATGTAGCTGAGAGGACACGCAATTAAATGGTTAAAATAACACCTTTATGTAGCTGGGAGGACACGCAATTAAATGGTTAAAATAACACCTTTATGTAGCTGTCAGGATATGCAATTAAATGGTTAAAATAACACCTTTATGTAGCTGTCAGGATATGCAATTAAATGGTTAAAATAACACCTTTATGTAGCTGTGAGGATATGCAATTAAATGGTTAAAATAACACCTTTATGTAGCTGTGAGGATATGCAATTAAATGGTTAAAATAACACCTTTATGTAGCTGTCAGGATATGCAATTAAATGGTTAAAATAACACCTTTATGTAGCTGTGAGGATATGCAATTAAATGAATGGTTAGTACTTATGTAGCTGCAAGGATACAGTGAAATAATATAGTATAATATAGAGTATAAAATAGAGGTTGTTCTTTATTATTATTCATTTTATTAGTATTCATTTGTGGAATCTTCACAGAATCCCCCAAAAAACTATTGTTATGGCCACCATTTTGGATGTTCAAAATGGCCAACGTAAAATACTTTGAGCGAGCTTGACTACACCTGATTTAATCGCTATTTAGTAAAACTTGTAGCGCATGTCCATCTGTCTGTCACACCTCATGCTCCATATATGGCCAAGACACAAATTGACATCATAGATATCTGACTTCACAGACCACATGAGACTGACACAACATGTCCATATATGAGCATTCTCAGATGATGCCCTGTTAGGGTAACCACACTAACACCTCATCCGCACTGTACGCGAGCGACGCGATGTCCCGCGAAATAATGTCTGCATATGGAGCGTCTGCCATTGCGTTGTGACGTAGCCTGAACCAATCAAATAAATGAATAATAATATAAAGTGTTTGGGGGGTGGGACATGGTCATTTACCTCTATGGACGTCGCAGTGAAACCTCTCTCAAAAAAGAGGCTCCATGAGCGAAAACAGGAGGGGTGGACGAGCGGTCAGGACGTCTTCGTTGAAACAAATTTATTTGAATGAGATTTCATCACTCGCGTTGCGTCGCATCGCGGGCAGCGCGGATGAGTTGTAATACAATCCCTTTTATGACCATATATGGAGATCCCTCGTCTCCTCAACATTACGCCTAATGTGGTCTATGACGTCAGAAATCTATGATGTCAGACGTCAGTCATCTCCAAATATGGCCAAGAGACTTGCAAATTCATTCTGTTCTATCAGTGCCACGTCCCCTGCAGTGCCTGGATTGTTCTGGTCAAAGTTGATCCCACGCACGCAAGCAAATGACCTCGTCCTTTACGTGTGTTTTTACCTTCCCTTCTTGATAGTGTGTCTGCCCAGCAGGGGGTCGATGACGGGGTCAAAGGTCTCCTCCAGGTTCTCGATGAGGACGGTGTCGCCGCTGACCACAGCCTGCTCAATGACGTCTACGTACCTGTTAGCATGTTAGCATGTTAGCATGTTAATAACATGTTAAACTGAGACCACAGCCTGCTCTATGACGTCTACGTACCTGTTAGCATGTTAGCATGTTAGCATGTTAATAACATGTTAAACTGAGACCACAGCCTGTTCTATGACGTCTACGTACCTGTTAGCATGTTAGCATGTTAGCATGTTAATAACATGTTAATAACATGTTAACAACATGTTAATCTGAGACCACAGCCTGCTCTATGACGTCTACGTACCTGTTAGCATGTTAGCATGTTAGCATGTTAGCATGTTAACACATGGGCGGCCAAGGTTTATAACATTTATAGCTGTTGCTGGTGCCACCATTGACTTACGTTATGTTTTGATGAGCCCCGCAAGCTTCGTGCGTGTGCACGTGCGTGTCCAGAGAAGATTGAGGAGGTACTCCATTTGTTTACAAACGCTCGCGAAACTCGCGGTAAAAAAATCGCGGTAAATTCGCGGTAAAGTGTCGCCGTGAAAACAATCAGCTCTCTGCCTCCATGGGGCTGTTTTTACCTCATTCTCAGATAAAGCCGTTCTTATGTTTCAAAGTAGAATCTAAAGCCATGTAAAATCCTTCCGTGTGGGGAGAGACAGGGGGCTTCCTGCCCTGGCTGGGTGACGTAATGGATTCAG
Organism: Nannobrachium achirus; assembly: GCF_963921795.1. Classification (NCBI taxonomy): domain Eukaryota; kingdom Metazoa; phylum Chordata; class Actinopteri; order Myctophiformes; family Myctophidae; genus Nannobrachium; species Nannobrachium achirus. Next base: position 656,910 of record NC_137814.1, read on the forward strand.
GGCATGCAAAGGGAAGCTGCGGTCTCGAAAAGTTAACTATTTGTTGACTCGTCCCTCGACGATATAACTTCCTGTGGCAGGGTGACATCTAGTGGCCATAACTCGTCCCTGAACGCGTTTGGCTCCCCAAGTGTTAATAGCATGTTAAACTGAGACCACCGCCTGCTCAATGACGTCTACGTACCTGTTAGCATGTTAGCATGTTAGCATGTTAGCATGTTAATAGCATGTTAAACTGAGACCACCGCCTGCTCAATGACGTCTACGTACCTGTTAGCATGTTAGCATGTTAGCATGTTAATAGCATGTTAAACTGAGACCACAGCGTGTTCTATATTATGACATACAATAATTATACTTCAAATAATGATTACAACTTGTGTACTTCAGTCAGGTAACTCACAATATATCGAACAATGTTTATTATTAATGAGTATACAAGTGTGTAAATGACATTTAATTTGGCGTTTGGCTCTGCAAAATTTTCTCCCTGCTCAGCAGCAAGCAGCACAGAAGCAGAACATCATTAATGAGCAGGGAGATATATAGATATATAAACAAACCCCCCCCCCCCCCCCCCCCCCCATGGGGAACAGAGTTAGCAGAGCCTACTGGTGGTGCTGGGGAGGCGGTGGGGGCAAGCAAACACAAGCAACAGTCCAGGCAAGAGCAGCAGGTAGAATGACAGACTGGGCGGGCTTAAGTAGTTGGCAAATCATCAGCTGACTGCCACGTCGGCCAATGACGTAGGGTCTGGCATAATAGTGTGTATTAGTGTCCTTATACAACTGCAATGCAATGTACCCTCTCGGTTATACCCGCCTGAACTAACTTTACAGGCTACGTATCATAAGTCAAGTCTAGAGATTTTAAACAGAGCATCTCACACTTTCTGTCTCAGGCTGACCACCTTATTTATGATGAGTATAATAATGTAATAACACATTATCATACTTCATTATGAAGTTTATAATAATGTATTAAACTTCATTATGATGATTATAATAATGTAATAACTCATTATGATGATTATAATAATATAATAATCACCCTTTCTGTCCCAGACTGACCACCTTCATTATGATGATTATAATATAATAAACTTATTAATAATAATAATCGCCCTTTCTGTCCCAGACTGACCACCTTCATTATGATGATTATAATAATGTAATAACTCATTATGATGATTATAATAACATAATAATCACCCTTTCTGTCCCAGACTGACCACCTTCATTATGATGATTATAATATAATAAACGTATTAATAATAATAATAATCACCCTTTCTGTCCCAGACTGACCACCTTCAGGCTGCTGCCGTAACGACTCTTGATCCACTTGATGCCCTGCAGCTGAGGGTCAATGAGGAGGGGCCAACGCTCACCTACACACACGCGCGCACACCCCCCACACACACACACACACACACACACACACACACACACACACACACACACACACACACACACACACACACACACACACACACACACGAGTGATTGGTTATCCTATTGGAGTCAATGGGACGTGATGCTCCACCCACATCTTGTGGTGGTGTCAGATGAAATGCAGGCTGGCACCTCAAAATCAAAAAACGTAAAGCACAATCCACTACAATCTGCAAAGCTGATCTTGTAAACAATTAATGGCGATAATGGCGGAACGCAGAAGAACGAGAACTGACCAGAGTCATTATGTACGACAGATATCTACCTAACAGATATCTACCCATCTACCAGACCACAGTCATTATGTTCTACAGATATCTACCTAACAAACCACAGTCATTATGTTCTACAGATATCTACCTAACAGATATCTACCTAACAGATATCTACCCATCTACCAGACCACAGTCATTATTTTCCACAGATATCTACCTAACAGACCACAGTCATTATGTTCTACAGATATCTACCTAACAGACCACAGTCATTATGTTCTACAGATATCTACCTAACAGATATCTACCCATCTACCAGACCACAGTCATTATGTTCCACAGATATCTACCGAAATTGGCCTTTTGCTGAAGGCCATGAAGACAGAATGCCTTCTTCTGAATGAAGACTCTGATCATGCAAACATCTGCTCCATAGACGGACATCAAAGAAACGGAGGAATTCAAACACCTTGGATCAAACGTAGCAAAAAGGACTTCCTGACAAGGAAAGGACAGGCCTGGAGTGCTTGCAATAAGTTATATCTTATAAGACATCTGAAGAGCTACCAAGATCAACCTGTTCAAAGCCTGCTGTCCTTCTGTATGGTGCTGAAACATGGACAATACGGAGCTGTCCTTCTGTATGGTGCTGAAACTTGGACAATGGATAAGAAGCTGTCCTTCTGTATGGTGCTGAAACATGGACAATGATTAAGGAGCTGTCCTAATTTATGGTGCTGAAACATGAGTAAGGAGCTGTCCTTCTGTATGGTGCTGAAACATGGACAATGGATAATAAGCTGTCCTTCTGTATGGTGCTGAAACATGGACAATAAATAAGGAGCTGTCCATCTGTATGGTGCTGAAACATGAACAATAAGGAGCTGTCCTTCTGTATGGTGCTGAAACATGAACAATAAGGAGCTGTCCTTATGTATGGTGCTGAAACATGAGTAAGGAGCTGTCCTTATGTATGGTGCTGAAACATGAGTAAGGAGCTGTCCTTCTGTATGGTACTGAAACATGGACAATAAGGAGCTGTCCCTCTGTATGGTGCTGAAACAACCTTGTTGTTCCACTGATAATAAGGTATTAATAACAGTAATAAGGTGAATAAGGTACTAACAGTTCAGTAGGATAGTAGCGTTCTGTGTGGACATCTTGTCTCCAGGTGAATAACAGTAATAAGGTGAATAAGGTACTAACAGTTTAACAGTATAGTAGCGTTCTGTGTGGACATCTTGTCTCCAGGTGAATAACAGTAATAAGGTGAATAAGGTACTAACAGTTTAACAGTATAGTAGCGTTCTGTGTAGACATCTTGTCTCCAGGCAGGCCCTCGTTGTTCCACTGAGCCACCGTAGCGTCGTCTGTCATCATGGACACCGGGTCCAACTGCTCCATCATGGGGACAGGGACCTGCAGAGAGAGAGACAGGTAGTGATGTGAGACAGACAGGGGGTCCAACTGCTCCATCATGGGGACTGGGATCTGCAGAGAGAGAGACAGGTAGTGATGTGAGACAGACAGGGGGTCCAACTGCTCCATCATGGGGACAGGGACCTGCAGAGAGAGAGACAGGTAGTGATGTGAGACAGACAGGGGGTCCAACTGCTCCATCATGGGGACTGGGATCTGCAGAGAGAGAGACAGGTAGTGATGTGAGACAGACAGGGGGTCCAACTGCTCCATCATGGGGACAGGGACCTGCAGAGAGAGAGACAGGTAGTGATGTGAGACAGACAGGGGGTCCAACTGCTCCATCATGGGGACTGGGACCTGCAGAGAGAGAGACAGGTAGTGATGTGAGACAGACAGGGGGTCCAACTGCTCCATCATGGGGACAGGGACCTGCAGAGAGAGAGACAGGTAGTGATGTGAGACAGACAGGGGGTCCAACTGCTCCATCATGGGGACAGGGACCTGCAGAGAGAGAGACAGGTAGTGATGTGAGACAGACAGGGGGTCCAACTGCTCCATCATGGGGACTGGGACCTGCAGAGAGAGAGACAGGTAGTGATGTGAGACAGACAGGGGGTCCAACTGCTCCATCATGGGGACTGGGACCTGCAGAGAGAGAGACAGGTAGTGATGTGAGACAGACAGGGGGTCCAACTGCTCCATCATGGGGACTGGGACCTGCAGAGAGAGAGACAGGTAGTGATGTGAGACAGACAGGGGGTCCAACTGCTCCATCATGGGGACAGGGACCTGCAGAGAGAGAGACAGGTAGTGATGTGAGACAGACAGGGGGTCCAACTGCTCCATCATGGGGACAGGGACCTGCAGAGAGACAGGTAGTGATGTGAGACAGACAGGGGGTCCAACTGCTCCATCATGGGGACTGGGACCTGCAGAGAGAGAGACAGGTAGTGATGTGAGACAGACAGGGGGTCCAACTGCTCCATCATGGGGACTGGGACCTGCAGAGAGAGAGACAGGTAGTGATGTGAGACAGACAGGGGGTCTAACTGCTCCATCATGGGGACTGGGACCTGCAGAGAGAGAGACAGGTAGTGATGTGAGACAGACAGGGGGTCCAACTGCTCCATCATGGGGACAGGGACCTGCAGAGAGAGAGACAGGTAGTGATGTGAGACAGACAGGGGGTCCAACTGCTCCATCATGGGGACTGGGACCTGCAGAGAGAGAGACAGGTAGTGATGTGAGACAGACAGGGGGTCTAACTGCTCCATCATGGGGACTGGGACCTGCAGAGAGAGAGACAGGTAGTGATGTGAGACAGACAGGGGGTCCAACTGCTCCATCATGGGGACAGGGACCTGCAGAGAGAGAGACAGGTAGTGATGTGAGACAGACAGGGGGTCCAACTGCTCCATCATGGGGACAGGGACCTGCAGAGAGAGAGACAGGTAGTGATGTGAGACAGACAGGGGGTCCAACTGCTCCATCATGGGGACAGGGACCTGCAGAGAGAGAGACAGGTAGTGATGTGAGACAGACAGGGGGTCCAACTGCTCCATCATGGGGACTGGGACCTGCAGAGAGAGAGACAGGTAGTGATGTGAGACAGACAGGGGGTCCAACTGCTCCATCATGGGGACTGGGACCTGCAGAGAGAGAGACAGGTAGTGATGTGAGACAGACAGGGGGTCCAACTGCTCCATCATGGGGACTGGGACCTGCAGAGAGAGAGACAGGTAGTGATGTGAGACAGACAGGGGGTCCAACTGCTCCATCATGGGGACTGGGACCTGCAGAGAGAGAGAGACAGGTAGTGATGTGAGACAGACAGGGGGTCCAACTGCTCCATCATGGGGACGGGGACCTGCAGAGAGAGAGACAGGTAGTGATGTGAGACAGACAGGGGGTCCAACTGCTCCATCATGGGGACTGGGACCTGCAGAGAGAGAGACAGGTAGTGATGTGAGACAGACAGGGGGTCCAACTGCTCCATCATGGGGACTGGGACCTGCAGAGAGAGAGACAGGTAGTGATGTGAGACAGACAGGGGGTCCAACTGCTCCATCATGGGGACAGGGACCTGCAGAGAGAGAGACAGGTAGTGATGTGAGACAGACAGGGGGTCCAACTGCTCCATCATGGGGACTGGGACCTGCAGAGAGAGAGACAGGTAGTGATGTGAGACAGACAGGGGGTCCAACTGCTCCATCATGGGGACAGGGACCTGCAGAGAGACAGGAAGTGATGTGAGACAGACAGGGGGTCCAACTGCTCCATCATGGGGACAGGGACCTGCAGAGAGAGAGAGAGAGAGATGTGAGACAGACAGCAGAGAAACAGCAGGGGTGTCACATCAAATTCTGGGCCCTGGGTACAAGGATTCACTGCAGGCCCCCCATGAATGTTCTTCAAAAACACAAACACACGGCACAGCTTGCGAGTGCCGCACTGCAAGCTTGTATATCTGCTATTTTTCACTAGCTAAAGAATAAAGTAATTAGGGCCCCCTCCACCTTGGGCCATAGTAACTCAGTCACCTCAGGTAAGGCAACCACAGGGTCTATATAAGGTGTTATTAAATAGGGTCTATAGCTCTGACCTTCTGGTTGCGGAGGTAAGGCATCCAGAGGTTGTCCAGTAGTTCTATAGATCTAGTTCTATAGGGTCTATAGCTCTATAGTTCTATAGGGTCTATAGCTCTGACCTTCTGGTTGCGTAGATAAGGCATCCACAGGTTGTCCGGGAGTTCTCGTCTGTATTTCTTGGAGAAGCTGCCAGCGTAGGAGATGAATGATCTAAAGATCTATAGTCCTATATAAGGTGTTATTAATAGGGTCTATAGCTCTGACCTTCTGGTTCCTCAGGTAAGGCATCCAGAGGTTGTCCAGGAGTTCTCGTCTGTACTTCTTGGAGAAGCTGCCAGCGTAGGAGATGAAGGCCGCGGTGAGGAGCAGATCTCCACACAACGTCTCCTCCTGCTCGTGGTACTGAGCCACGGAGTGGGCCCAGCGCACGTTCTCACTCTGCACGCATGCACGCACGCACGCACACGCACACACACACACACACACACACACACACACACACACACACACACACACACACACACACACACACACACACGTTACTGAGCTACTGATTGGGTCCAGCGCACGTAGTCTCTACCCATATGGTCCACATAGCAGTGGCTTTAGTGGTTTACTGAAGCAATAAGCCACAAGAGGCGAGTGGTTACCTGGTATTTTACACCGGCTGAGAGGCGTAGGGAGACACTCGGCTGTGCCTCGTGTCTCCAACCCTCTCAGCCGGTGTAAAATACCAGGTAACCACAAACCTCGCGTGGCTTATTGCTTTTCTAAAACGGTTACAAAATGGCAACATAATCATTCTAAACATCCCAATATTAAAGAAAAAAGTACACTTCTCCGCCACCAGGAAGAGACATTTCCTGGTTTACCAGCCACATCCCAGGAACGGAAGCCAGTGTGTGTTTATAAAGTCACGTCTTTCTTTTTGACAAAAAAAATAAGGAAACAACACTTAAAGGAGTAGTTCACCACTTTTCAACCTGTCTTCATATAATAGGTCCTCACTAATGTTCATGATAAAATATAACAATATTTTTCTACTCAGTCCAAGTCTCCTAGGAGAGCTGTGGGAAGTTCAGAATCCATCGTATTGTGACATCATCATTTAAAAAAAATAAAAAAAATAATCAATATTTTTGAAAAAAAATATTTAGATTTTTATTATCGCGAGAACAATGGCTTTCACTTTAAAATTGCAACTTTTCAGGAATAGAAAGCCTGCAGTTTCTATAAGCTGGATTGGCAATCGATGATGTCACAAGACGATGGGTTTCTGACCTGCCCACAGCCCTCCTCTGAAAAAAAAAACAAAAAAAACAATTTTTGAGTGAGGACCAATATGAACATAGGTTGAAAAGTGGTGGAGTGCCCCTTTAAGTGTTACATCAGTCTCATGTTAAGAACCATATTCGATCCATACACATGTTTATTTTCATCCAGATTTAGCTGCTATGTGGGTGAACATCACATCAAAAACGCTAGCATAGCAACCTAAACTAACAGCCGAGTGGTGCCTGGAGAATAGAGGGCGCTTGTTGCCTTTACAAGCCCCGCCCGGAGCCATTCAGTCACTGTACTATGCATGCGGGCGGTGCTTAGAAGCACCCTCACGGCAGGATTTGAGAGGAAATCAAACGCTCGCTTCTCTAGTTCAGCCTCACGGCACTGTGGAAAGAAATAACACACCTGGCTTTGATGTAAACTGATGTGGGTTATAGTCTCATATACGACAGCAACCAGCCAATCAGAATCAAGGAATGGAACTAGCCGTTTTAGAATGGTGTTCATACTTTTACACAAATATTGATATCAATAATCTTAAGCCATCCAAGATCCTGGTGAATTATTACCAGAAAACCTTCTGTTCATATTATATTCAAATATATTTAAAAAAAAATCTCAGAATCAAAGGTTTTCTGGTCATGATTCACCAGGATAGCTTGATTCTAGGCAAAAAAATATCGTTTTTGATATTTTTGCCTCAGTGGGGGAAATGAATGGGAGGTGTTTGAGTGGCAGCAGTAAACCACGCCCACCGCTATGTCCAATGTGTGTAAATAAAAGAGTCTTTGTCCCGCCTACCAGAAATACATTTCCATATCCGCATCAGGTCCAGACCGGAAGAAATGTTTTAGGGCATTTAGGAACCTTTTTTTTTTTTTTTTTTTTTTTTTCTTTTTTTTTTTTACGGGTTTGGTACTCTGGACCAACAACTCAGGGAGGTTAATTAGATGTGATGGCCCCGCCTACCTCCAATGGCCCCGCCTACCTCCAATGGCCCCGCCTACCTCCAAGCCCCGCCCCTCCAAGCCCCGCCCCTCCAAGCCCCTCTGGCGAAAAAAAAACTGTTCTACTTCTCTCCGACCCATCGGTTGCGCTCGTAATAAACAATATCCAAACAAAAACATGGATTCTGACAAAGGACACCTATTAAGAGCGAGTTAAGAGCTACAATCTGTATGTAAACGGACTGCAACGCATGACGTAACTTCCGTTAACCGCAGCACTTTGGCCACTTCCGGTGTCTGTAGGTTCATGCTGTTTACATCTGCTATTGTAGCCAGGGTGGCCTACCTCCAGGCCTTTGACCAGCCGATTGGCCAGCTCATTGCCCCGCCTACCTCCAGGCCTTTGACCAGCCGATTGGCCAGCTCATTGCCCTGCCTACCTCCAGGCCTTTGACCAGCCGATTGGCCAGCTCATTGCCCCGCCTACCTCCAAGCCTTTGACCAGCCGATTGGCCAGCTCGATGGTCTTGTTGGTGTGGTTGACCTCGTCCTGACAGCGGAGCTTCTCTGAGATCGCACGACTGTAGCACGATGTCATCTCCTCTAGACTGCTGTCTAAGTCCTGTTGGGAGAGAGACCTTTAGTTACCCAGAGAGAGAGAGAGAGAAAGAGAGAGAGAGAGAGAGAGAGAGAGAGACTGTAGCACAATGTCATCTCCTCTAAGGAACTGTCCAGGTCCTGATGGGAGAGAGACCTTATGTTAATATAGGAGAGAGAGAGAGAGAGAGAGAGAGAGAGAGAGAGAGAGAGAGAGAGAGAGAGAGAGAGAGAGACTGTAGCATAATGTCATCTCCTCTAAGGAACTGTCCAGGTCCTGATGGGAGAGAGACCTTATGTTAATATAGGAGAGAGAGAGAGAGAGAGAGAGAGAGAGAGAGAGAGAGAGAGAGAGAGAGAGAGAGAGAGAGAGAGAGAGAGAGAGAGAGAGAGAGAGAGAGATTGGCCACTAGGTGTGCTGTTCTGGTACCAGAAGCAACATGTTCTCCATAGGATTCCATTCATTTCCCCCAAACTTTTATTTTCTTACCTTAATAAACATTGTCATAAATACTTAATGGTTCCTGTCGCTAGTTTAAAGCCTTGTCTCAATCACCATGATTGAAACATATATTTCTTTTACAGTCTATGGTGTGCAGTGCATGTGTGTGTGTGTGTGTGTGTGTGTGCGTGCGTGCGTGCGTGCGTGTGTGCGTGCGTGCGTGCGTGCGTGCGTGCGTGCGTGCGTGCGTGTGTGTGTGTGTGTGTGTGCGTCTCACATTGAGTTTCTTCCTGATGACCTCCAGTTTGTCTGCAGCTTCGGCCAGGTCAGCGTTGGCCTGATATAAACTCATCCTTTTAACTTCTACCTCACAGAGCACCTACACACACACACACACACACACACACACACACACACACACACACACACACACACACACACACACACACACACACACACACACACACACACACACACACACACACACACACACACATATACACACACACACACACACACACACACACACACACACACACACACACACACACACACACACACACACACACAGACAGTATCATGTCAGTCACTAGTTGACACTAAGGTCTCAGAGGCACTTGCCCATCGGGCAAGTACAGGTCATGTTCTACTTGCACGAAAAGTAAATCATCCTTTATAAAATGATAGGTATGATTTTAATTACCGCTCAATTTAACACTTATTTCTTCACTTTCTGGGGCAGTGCGATAAAATGTCATACATCAATACCTCCAAATCCAAATACTTTAGCTATGATTGAATATGTCTATGGTTTCACACTTGTTATTTTATATTTTTAAATGTAGCAACAGTAAATAAAGCACATCATAGGTAAATAGTGCTCTTATTTTACATTCCACAGACCAGAAGACACAGCACACTGGCCACGTTCAGGTGTTTAGACAGATATCTGGTGTTGTGTTTATAGACATTTGTGTCCCCTCTCAAATGAGCACTTGCCCTGTCGGGCAACCTGAAAGCCAACTTCACCTGCCCTGACGTTTTATTTACCTGCCGGGGGCAGGTGGGCAAGCCTTAGTGTCAATGCCTGTCAGTAGTATCACGGTCATATCATCATCAGTATCGATATCAGACTAGGTGTGTGTGTGTGTGTGTGTGTGTGTGTGTGTGTGTGTGTGTGTGTGTGTGTGTGTGTGTGTGTGTGTGTGTGTGTGTACTCACAAAGATCTGTCCAGGATATCAGCAGAGATGGAAAGAAACAAACAAACACAATATTAACACAACATGACAAACACAATATTAACACAACATGACAAACACAATATTAACACAACATGACAAACACAATATTAACACAACATGACAAACACAACATTAACACAACATTAACACAACATGACAAACACAATATTAACACAACATGACAAACAAAACATTAACACAACATGACATGCATTCATGTGTTATTTACATTCTGTTCATTCTGGAAGCACTGAGAAACATGTTGTTTCAGAGGACAACAGAAGCTACTGGAAATGATTTGTGCCTGTAATGGATAAATGTGGACTCAAATAAAAATGTAAATGTGTGTAAACGTTAAGGACGTCCACAATTACAACACCAGAGGCAGCGCCACAGATCACGTTAAACCCAAAGTCAACTCAAACAAAGGGTCAAACTTGTTCTTCTGCTATACAACCAAAATGTGGAACGCCCTACCGAAGGCCTTAAAGGAGTGTGGTTCCCTAGTATCCTTTAAAATCGCCCTGAAAAACCACTTACAGGCGGCAGCCATTTATAACTGGCAATAACAAACCTAGCCCAGCCTCCCCTGACCCTTCTTTGTATTTAGCTACTGTGTTTATTTGTTTTATTTTTATTTTTTTTACTATATCTACTCTATAGATAGATAGATACATAGTACTATATTCTGTCTGTCATTCAATGTTATATGAGATACTTCAATGGTTTCCTGTGGAAATAAGCGTAGTCTTTTCTAGGATCTCCTTTTAGTTGACCTTGTACCAGTGAACTGTACCGTCATGAAACTGTACCTTTTCCTATGCAAACTGACAATAAAGTCTTCAATCAATCAATGTGTGTGTGTGTGTGTGTGTGTGTGTGTGTGTGTGTGTGTGTGTGTGTGTGTGTGTGTGTGTGTGTGTGTGTGTGTGTGTGTGTGTGCGTGCGTGCGTGCGTGCGTGCGTGCGTGCGTGCGTGCGTGCGTGCGTGCGTGCGTGCGTGCGTGTGTGTGTTTGTGTGTGTGTGTGTGTGTGTTGTGTGTGTGTGTGTGTGTGTGTGTGTGTGTGTGTGTGTGTGTGTGTGCGTGCGTGCGTGCGTGCGTGCGTGCGTGCGCGCACCTCATGGAAGCGTATCATATTGATCACCCAGGCACAGAGACCCGCGGCAGCGGAGGATTTCTGTCGGACGAACTCTGGGTTGAACTCGGGGTCGCTGAGGTACTCGTCTCTGACGCAGCGAACCGTAGCCTCTGGGATGTGTTCCTTATCAAAGGTCACCAGGTTCTGCAGGAACTCATCCACCTGGAACACAGATGTAGGGTCAGGGGTCAGGGGTTAGGGAACCGTAGCCTCGGGGATGTGTTCCTTATCAAAGGTCACCAGGTTCTGGAGAAACTCATCCACCTGGAACAGAGAGGTAGGGTCAGGGGTCAGGGGTCAGGGGTCAGGGTTAGGGAACCGTAGCCTCTGGGATGTGTTCCTTATCAAAGGTCACCAGGTTCTGGAGAAACTCATCCACCTGGAACAGAGAGGTAGGGTCAGGGTCAGGGGTCAGGGGTCAGGGGTCAGGGTTAGGGAACCGTAGCCTCGGGGATGTGTTCCTTATCAAAGGTCACCAGGTTCTGGAGAAACTCATCCACCTGGAACAGAGAGGTAGGGTCAGGGTCAGGGGTCAGGGGTCAGGGGTCAGGGTTAGGGAACCGTAGCCTCGGGGATGTGTTCCTTATCAAAGGTCACCAGGTTCTGGAGAAACTCATCCACCTGGAACAGAGAGGTAGGGTCAGGGTCAGGGGTCAGGGGTCAGGGGTCAGGGTTAGGGAACCGTAGCCTCTGGGATGTGTTCCTTATCAAAGGTCACCAGGTTCTGGAGAAACTCATCCACCTGGAACAGAGAGTAGTGTTGAAGAGTCCTTGAGCAAGACTCTGAACCCCTAACTGCTCCTGATGAGCAGGTTGGTGTTAATTATCAAGACTCTGAACCCCTAACTGCTCCTGATGAGCAGGTTGGTGTTAATTATCAAGACTCTGAACCCCTAACTGCTCCTGATGAGCAGGTTGGTGTTAATTATCAAGACTCTGAACCCCTAACTGCTCCTGGTGAGCAGGTTGGTGTTAATTATCAAGACTCTGAACCCCTAACTGCTCCTGATGAGCAGGTTGGTGTTAATTATCAAGACTCTGAACCCCTAACTGCTCCTGATGAGCAGGTTGGTGTTAATTATCAAGACTCTGAACCCCTAACTGCTCCTGATGAGCAGGTTGGTGTTAATTATCAAGACTCCGAACCCCTAACTGCTCCTGATGAGCAGGTTGGTGTTAATTATCAAGACTCCGAACCCCTAACTGCTCCTGATGATCAGGTTGGTGTTAATTATCAAGACTCCGAACCCCTAACTGCTCCTGATGAGCAGGTTGGTGTTAATTATCAAGACTCCGAACCCCTAACTGCTCCTGATGAGCAGGTTGGTGTTAATTATCAAGACTCCGAACCCCTAACTGCTCTGATGAGCAGGTTGGTGTTAATTATCAAGACTCCGAACCCCTAACTGCTCTGATGAGCAGGTTGGTGTTAATTATCAAGACTCTGAACCCCTAACTGTTCCTGATGAGCAGGTTGGTGTTAATTATCAAGACTCTGAACCCCTAACTGTTCCTGATGAGCAGGTTGGTGTTAATTATCAAGACTCCGAACCCCTAACTGCTCCTGATGAGCAGGTTGGTGTTAATTATCAAGACTCCGAACCCCTAACTGCTCCTGATGAGCAGGTTGGTGTTAATTATCAAGACTCCGAACCCCTAACTGCTCCTGATGAGCAGGTTGGTGTTAATTATCAAGACTCCGAACCCCTAACTGCTCCTGATGAGCAGGTTGGTGTTAATTATCAAGACTCTGAACCCCTAACTGCTCCTGATGAGCAGGTTGGTGTTAATTATCAAGACTCTGAACCCCTAACTGCTCCTGATGAGCAGGTTGGTGTTAATTATCAAGACTCTGAACCCCTAACTGCTCCTGATGATCAGGTTGGTGCCAAGCATGGTTTCCTCTGACATCACTGTATGAATGTGTGTGTGAATGTAATGAATGTGTGTGTGAATGTAATGAATGTGTGTGTGAATGGGGGAATGTAATGAATGTGTGTGTGTGAATGGGGGAATGTAATGCACAATCTCTGATTGGCCTAGCAACTATCGGTTTCTGTGACACACGTGGAAGTGGGAAACTTTTAGTTAGTCAGGGGCCTTAGGGAGATAGAATGGTCATTTCATGCTAATCAGTCTAAAAGCGCCAAATTCTGCACAGATGTATCCCAGGGCTTGGGATGGTGCGACCTTCGGGGTTGCCACAGCGACAACATTCCTTGGGCTACAAATGGCCCCAGAAAACGATGGTTTAGTGATGAAAGTGATGAGTCATCACTTTTCACCGTTTTGTGGGTGTTTTCTGGGGCCATGTATAGCCCAAGGATTTTTTTGTTGTTGCGCAAAACAAATGCTGGCAATGGATTCAGCATCATCAAATCAAATCAAATCAAATCAAATCAAACTTTATTTATAAAGCACGTTTACAACAACCGAAATTGACCAAAGTGCTGTACAGAGAAGGAGCAAACAATAAAAGCATGAGCATGTACATATAACACATGTCAAAAAGAACACAACACTCATATACAGTATAAAAGCAAACCGTAAAAGACCTCAGGGGAGATTAAAAGCTAGTGAGAAAAGGTGAGTTTTAACCTGAGATTTAAAAATAATTATGGATGTAGCAGACCTTTTTTGGCTCAACCAGCAGCTGCTTATCGGCGGATCTCAGGGCTCTGTTGGGGACGCAGGGTTTCAGGTTTTCATGACAAACCCCTAGTTAGCCCCCTCACATCCTACTAGTTAGACCCCTCACATCCTACTAGTTAGACCCCTCACATCCTACTAGTTAGACCCCTCACATCCTACTAGTTAGACCCCTCACATCCTACTAGTTAGACCCCTCACATCCTACTAGTTAGACCCCTCACATCCTACTAGTTAGACCCCTCACATCCTACTAGTTAGACCCCTCACATCCTACTAGTTAGACCCCTCACATCCTACTAGTTAACCCCTCACATCCTACTAGTTAACCCCTCACATCCTACTAAAGCAGATTTCTTTCTGGGTATTTTCCTCCTGTAGTACAGTGTATAGAAAGTCGATGGGAACCAACTTGATTTGACCCCGAAGGTCGCCGACTCGGGCGCCCTAGCTAAATCATTAGAGCAAGTCCTGGGCTCATCTGTGTAAAATGTGGCGCTTTTAGACTGATTAGCACGAAAAAACCCTAATGCCTCCGACTAAGTGGCTTACCTTACTCATGACCATCTTGGCAGCATTCAGGCTCCCCCTAGTGGCTTACCTTGCCCATGACCATCTTGGCAGCCTTCCAGCTGCGGTCCTTGGGGATTTTCCCTGCAGGAGACATGAGGACGAGAACAGCTGCTGAGACGTTGGCCACGATGGAGGGGGGGTTGGGGAACGTCCTGAGCTCTGTCAGGTTCATCTGGATGGGGGGGGGGGGGGGGGGGGAGAGAGAGAGAGAGAGAGATTAGGACAGTAGTATATGTGTGTCAGGTGTGTAGTCTGTTTTGTTTCTTTTTTTCTGCTTTTGTAATTGATGCTATCCTATGCATACTACTGTGTTCTATCTGCCTGTCTTTCAATGTTATATGAGATACATAAAGAACTGTGTTCTATTCAATGTTATATGAGATACATAAAGCACTGTGTTCTATTCAATGTTATATGAGATACATAAAGTACTGTTCTATTCAATGTTATATGAGATACATAAAGCACTGTGTTCTATTCAATGTTATATGAGATACATAAAGCACTGTGTTCTATTCAATGTTATATGAGATACATAAAGCACTGTGTTCTATTCAATGTTATATGAGATACATAAAGTACTGTGTTCTATTCAATGTTATATGAGATACATAAAGCACTGTGTTCTATTCAATGTTATATGAGATACATAAAGCACTGTTCTATTCAATGTTATATGAGATACATAAAGCACTGTTCTATTCAATGTTATATGAGATACATAAAGTACTGTTCTATTCAATGTTATATTAGATACATAAAGCACTGTTCTATTCAATGCTATATGAGATACATAAAGTACTGTGTTCTATTCAATGTTATATGAGATACATAAAGTACTGTGTTCTATTCAATGTTATATGAGATACATAAAGCACTGTGTTCTATTCAATGTTATATGAGATACATAAAGCACTGTGTTCTATTCAATGTTATATGAGATACATAAAGCACTGTGTTCTATTCAATGTTATATGAGATACATAAAGTACTGTTCTATTCAATGTTATGAGATACATAAAGCACTGTGTTCTATTCAATGTTATATGAGATACATAAAGCACTGTGTTCTATTCAATGTTATATGAGATACATAAAGCACTGTGTTCTATTCAATGTTATATGAGATACATAAAGTACTGTGTTCTATTCAATGTTATATGAGATACATAAAGCACTGTGTTCTATTCATTGTTATATGAGATACATGAAGTGGTTCCCGTGTAAATAAGCCGTGAAGCTTACTAGGATCTCCTTTTAGTTGACCTTGTACCAGTGATTTGTACTGTCATGAAACTGTACTTTTTCCTATGCAAACTGAAAATAAATTCTTCAATCAATCAATACAACGTTGTTAATTACAGGCTGGTATTTACTCTATAGGTATAAGTAAAGTATATTTACTCTGTTCAGAGTATTCAACGCGGTATCGGCAGCTTGCAGCGCAGGCTGGTATTTACTCTATAAGTATATTTACTCTATAAGCATATTTACTCTATAAGTATAGGTATAGTATTTATAAGTATATTTACTCTATTCAGAGTATTCAAGGCGGTATCGGCAGCCTGTAACGCAGGCTGGTATTACTCTATAGGTATAGGTATAGTATCTACTCTATAAGTAAAGTATATTTACTCTGTTCAGAGTATTCAAGGCGGTATCGGCAGCCTGTAACGCAGGCTCCGCCTTCCTCAGGTCCTCTTCACTCTCCTTCTGCTGCTTGGTCACTTCTGATTGGATGGCTGCAACCTGGCCAATCACAACACAGAGAAGAGAGAGTCCAGTCAAAACCTGGCCAATCACAACACAAGCACACACACACACACACACACACACACACACACACACACACACACACACACACACACACACACACACACACACACACACACACACACACACACAAAGCACCCTGGCCACATATGCCTTCTGGTTGGTTCAGGGACGTGCTGACCATTAGGAAAAGCGGGACAACTCCCGAACGGCCGGTTCATTCCTGGCCGGTCCAGGCCGGCCATTAGGAAAAAAATAAAAATAAAATGTCGGCCTTCGTTCCATTTTGTTTGATTTACTTTGTTGCGGCCAACAAAGTAAATCGTCACTGTCGGGCAGAATCTCCAAGTTCTCCAAGTTTCACATTTATGATTTGTTTTGCAAAGTAAAGCCCTGCTTCATCATACAAGGCCGTTGCACAAAAGTAGTGAAAACAGCAGATCTACAAGCACACAACGCCTCGTGATGTGAGGCGTTGTGTGCGTAGATCTGCTGTTTTCACTGGCTTGTCACTTGCCATGATCTGAAATGGCAAATCTTTGAGTAGCAGCAGCGCTATAGAGAGAGATCTCTCTATATCTCTCTAACGGCGTGGCCTCGGTGCCACGCCGTTTCTTCCATAGGCCGCCGCTATTATTTTGAAGGGCCGGAAGGGGGTTGTTTTTGTTTTTTTGGATTATCACTTGACGGCAACGATTACGTCATCTAGTCACATGACAGTGTGGGCCCAGAAGAGAACATGGCTGCGCCCAGCTTTTGTGTACACTATGGAGAGTGGAGACCATCCTTTGTATAAGAATGTCCCTTTTGGAGAAAATGAAGTCTCTTTATGGGCCTCTCAATGGATTTACTATGGAGGACGTTAACTTCGCGTGCACGCCCGACGTGCGTTGTAAACAAATCGCGGACATTACCGATGCGGGCGGGACCGGAGCGACGTACAGTAAGTAATAATATCTTTACTGTATATACAGTAACATTGACAGTCCTCGCCGTCAACGGCGCCATGGTATTAACCCTTTCACTGACGGTGAGCGTCGTCAAGGGCAGCAGAACAGTTAACAGGTGTAATATCACCTGAATCAATGTTTTTATTTGTATTTTGTATATTGTTTATTGCGAGCGCAACCAACGGAGCAGGGAATACGTTTGCAGGAACAACGCGCTGTAAAAAAATACAACTTCTGTAAAAATTCAGCCCCACCTCCTAGAACTCTCTCTGCCTCATATTGTCACAGGCTTTTCTCTGCCACACACACACACACACACACACACAC
Source organism: Nannobrachium achirus (assembly GCF_963921795.1). Classification (NCBI taxonomy): domain Eukaryota; kingdom Metazoa; phylum Chordata; class Actinopteri; order Myctophiformes; family Myctophidae; genus Nannobrachium; species Nannobrachium achirus. The sequence continues at coordinate 674,512 of NC_137814.1, forward strand.
ACACACACACACACACACACACACACACACACACACACACACACACACACACACACACACACACACACACACACACACACACACACACACACACACACACACCCTAACCCACCCACCCTCTGTTCCTCTGCATCTGCCACTGCCCTCTCCTGGTTCAGTTTGTCCGTCTGTTGGCCGATCTTAGTGATGAGAGCCTCTGTGTCGCTGTTCCTCTGCCACAGCTCCACCTCCTGTAGCGCTAGCTTAGCCTTCAGGTCCTCTACCTATAGATAGATAGATAGATAGATAGATAGATAGATAGATAGATAGATAGATAGATAGATCTTAGTGATGAGAGCCTCTGTGTCGCTGTTCCTCTGCCACAGCTCCACCTCCTGTAGCGCTAGCTTAGCCTTCAGATCCTCCACCTGTAGGATACACACAGAGATAATTATACTTCCTGTGGACCTAGCCTCGCGTAGCCAGACAACTATTCCACAATCTCTGAATGCTATATAGAGTCTGGAACGGCAGCTCCCGAACGGCAAGTATCGGAAGTAGTCACTGCTGCACTGAACTGTAGTCCCATTGCAAACATAACAGAAACACACTAGCACAGACAGAGTCATTCTAATGAACTGTAGTCCCATTGGAAACATAACAGAAACACACTAGCACAGACAGAGTCATTCTAATGAACTGTAGTCCCATTGGAAACATAACAGAAACACACTAGCACAGACAGAGTCATTATAATGGACTGTAGTCCCATTGGAAACATAACAGAAGCACACTAGCACAGACAGTCATTATAATGAACTGTAGTCCCATTGGAAACATAACAGAAACACACTAGCACAGACAGAGTCATTATAATGAACTGTAGTCCCATTGGAAACATAACAGAAGCACACTAGCACAGACAGTCATTATAATGAACTGTAGTCCCATTGGAAACATAACAGAAACACACTTGCACAGACAGAGTCAGTCGAGCGGCATATTCTTGTTATGGGTGTATAGTTTACGAAAACATGTGAAAGCATCTTGAAATTAACACCAAACACACCAGAGAAAGACAAAATAACGTCCCAAAAATATTGAAAGGAGACATAACGCTTCCAGTAGGACTTGTTATTGTTACTGCACCAAGGGAGCGGTTGCGTCACATCCGCCTTATCTCGCACTCAACGTTTCTATTTCCGTGCCCCAGGCTGTTGACGGGAGTATTTGCAAATCGCGTAGGCAACAGTCTGGACACACAAGACTAATTCTACTTCCTGTAGACCTAGAGGAAACACAGAGAGATAATTCTACTTCCTGTACCCCTGGAGGAAACAGAGAAAATGTGTGTTTTCTTCCTCAGGACCAGGACTTCATCATGGAGTGCTTGGACTGCTTTGAAGGGAGCTATGGTCTTCAGTGTGTTGAAGTTGACCATCGGGGCGATCCTCTGTAGGAAACGAGTTTGTTGGTTGATTTTATTTATTACCTTTGAAGTCATCTTTTTGCTGGAAAGATTAGCTTCAAGGATACATCCTGAGTAGGAGATTTCATTTTTTCGTGTTATGACCTTGTCACCCACTTTGATGTGACCATCACATTCAGGAACTCTAAGACAGTGAGTCCTCCAGCCCTATCGACTCTGATAGATGCCCGTATTCCTAGGAGGGTTTCCCATGACCCCACGGCTGGTGACCTGGTAGCCCGCTACAACACTGCCCTATCCCATAGTCTGGACTCTCTTGTAGAACTCATTCCACAGACAGTCATTTAGGTTTGTTTAGGGCCAGGGGTCAGGGGTTAAAGGTTAGGGGTTACCTGTGAGGCAGTGGTCTGCAGCTTCAATAACCCGTTCTCCAGCCTCTCCATCTTCTGGGTTAGGGTCAGGGGTCAGGGGTTAGAGGTTAGGGTTAGGGTCAGGGTTAGGGTTAGGGTTAGGGGTTAAGGGTCAGGGGTTAAAGGTTAGGGGTTACCTGTGAGGCAGTGGTCTGCAGCTTTAATAACCCGTTCTCCAGCCTCTCCATCTTCTGGGTTAGGGTCAGGGGTCAGGGGTTAGAGGTTAGGGTCAGGGTTAGGGTTAGGGTTAGGGGTTAAGGGTCAGGGGTTAAAGGTTAGGGGTTACCTGTGAGGCAGTGGTCTGCAGCTTTAATAACCCGTTCTCCAGCCTCTCCATCTTCTGGGTTAGGGTCAGGGGTCAGGGGTTAGAGGTTAGGGTTAGGGTCAGGGTTAGGGTTAGTGTCAGGGGTCAGGGGTTAGAGGTTACCTGTGAGGCAGTGGTCTGGAGTTTCAGTAACCCGTTCTCCAGTCTCTCCATCTTCTGCGTCAGCTCGGTGCGTTGTGTCCCCAGCAGGTTGCCGTACAGCTTCATGAACTCCAGGAAGCTCTTAGGGGTCGTGTAGTTGAAATGTTTCTCATTCTGCTGGTACTTTACACTGACCTGGAAATATACATATTATTTATTATTATTATTATTATTACCCATATACTGGTATACTGGTCATTTTTATCCCACAATTTTGTAAGCCATTTGTTCACCCAGTGCCAGTTGCCTAAGCTGTAATCCTGGGCTCTGCTCTCCCTCTGCCAACCTTGGCAGAGCCCTGGACTGAGCTCATGCTTCCTTCAGTGCATGAGGAGTGATCAGGCCACTTCTTATCACCTGACAGGGGGGGGGGGGGGGGGGTTTCCCCGGTTGGAAGTATTCCAACCAGTTCCTTTCCCCGGCTGGCCAGGGGGAGGCAGTAAAGAGACCACGATTACGGCATGTTTTTTTGTGAGGGTATCTACCCTAGGAGACACGGGGAGAACATGCAAACTCCACACAGAAAGGCCCTATCGCCAACCCCACCTAGGGTGTGGGCGCTGATGACGTGGAGGAGAGAACACGCCCCCAGCGCCCACAGCGTCCCCCGGCGGGAATCGAACCCAGGACCTTCTAGCTGTGAGGCGACAGCTCTACCAACTGTACCTACTTAAAGGGGCACTCCACCACTTTTCAACCTGTGTTCATATAATTGGTCCTCACTCAAAAATAGCTTTTCTCTTTTTTTTTTTTCTTTTTTTTTCCTCAGAGGAGGGCTGTGGGCAGGTCAGAAACCCATCGTCTTGTGACATCATCGATTGCCAATCCAGCTTATAGAAACTGCAGGCTTTCTATTCCTGAAAAGTTGCAATTTTAAAGTGGAAGCCATTGTTCTCGCGATAATAAAAATCATTTTTTTTTTTGGAAAATGATGATGTCACAAGACGATGGATTCTGAACTTCCCACAGCTCTCCTAGGAGACTTGGACTGAGTAGAAAACATTTTGATATTTTATCATGAACATTAGTGAGGACCTATTATATGAAGACAGGTTGAAAAGTGGTGAACTACTCCTTTAAGTACAGTACTGTTTAACAGTTCTACTGCCAGATTTATTATTTAAGCTGCAAAAAGCAGCTTACCTTTGCGATGTTATAGAAAAAGATCTATTCATTATTTTAAAAAGATTTTTTTTTATTGGATCTACTATATGTGTACTTTAGCCCAGCTGACAGCAGAGGGCAGCAAAGAATAGATGTGAATTGGGCCGCTCCGCTTGCCGTGGTTCAGATCATAGAAATGCATAATCTAGATCAGGTCCACAGAGAACAGCCAGGAAGTGAATTGGACATCATTGATGTTTACGTGTGGTGGAGATTTGAAAGCAGCATTACGGGAGATATTTTTACTGTATCTCCCGTAATATTTTTACTGTACACACCTGCGCGACCCGTCATCAGCTTACAGTCATCAGACAAGGTAAAAGAACGAGCGTTCGTATTGGCAGCGAGCTGGGGTGAAAATTGGGGCGAACGGGAACGTCCGAAGCGGTAAAAGAGTTAAGTACAGTAGTTAAGTACAGTAGTTAAGTACAGTAGTGTTTAAGTACAGTAGTGTTTAAGTACAGTACACCACTGACTCACCTCGTTGACACTGGTGTGTGCGTAGGAGATGAACTCACTGATGGAGGCGCGGACGTGAGGCTGTGATTGGACGAAAATGACATCAAATGGTCACATGTTACATTACGGTCCAAGACATCCTCACCTTCCCGAAACAATGTATTTATGCATATATATATATATATATATATATATATATATATATATATATATATATTTATATATATATATATATATAAATCAGAGGTTCAACCTTTTCATGCTATGACTCTTCCAAAATAATCATACTTGAACTAGTAGTTCAAGTAGTAGTAGCAGTAATAGTAGTATATATTAACCTCCAGTCCAGGTATCTTGTCTATAAATGTAGAGCTAACAGACTGCAGGGCAGATTGTAGTAGTAATAGTAGTAGTAATAGTAGTAGTAGTAGTAGTAGTAGTAGTAGTAGTAGTAATAGTAGTAGTAGTAGTAGTAGTAGTAGTAGTAGTAGTAGTAGTAGTAGTAGTAGTAGTAATAGTAGTAGTAGTAGTAGTAGTAATAGTATATATTAACCTCTAGTCCTGGTATCTTGTCTATGAAGGTAGAGCTAACAGACTGCAGGGCAGATTGTAATAGTAGTAGTAGTAGTAGTAGTAGTAGTAGTAATAGTAATAGTAATAGTAATAATATATATTAACCTCTAGTCCAGGTATCTTGTCTATGAAGGTGGAACTGACAGACTGCAGGGCAGATTGTAATAGTAGTAATAATAGTAGTAGTAGTAGTAGTAGTAGTAGTAGTAGTAGTAGTAATAGTAGTAGTAGTAGTAGTAGTAATAGTAGTAGTAGTAGTAGTAGTAATAGTAATAGTAGTAGTAGTAGTAGTAGTAGTAGTAGTAATAGTAGTAGTAGTAGTAGTAGTAATAGTAGTAATAATAGTAGTAGTAGTAGTAGTAGTAGTAGTAGTAGTAGTAATAGTAGTAGTAGTAGTAGTAGTAGTAGTAGTAGTAGTAGTAGTAGTAATAGTAATAGTAGTAGTAGTAGTAGTAGTAGTAGTAATAGTAGTAATAGTAGTAGTAGTAGTAGTAGTAGTAGTAGTAGTAGTAGTAGTAGTAATAGTAGTAGTAGTAATAGTATATATTAACCTCCAGTCCAGGTATCTTGTCTATGAAGGTAGAACTAACAGACTGCAGGGCAGATTGAGGCCATTGATGGAACCAGTCGATGGCCGTACAGTTCACCAGAGCAGGGAACTTCCTGGCCCGAGTCCGCAGGGTGAAGCCCACTGGAGAGAAACACAGCACCACCTGGTGGTAGAGGAGGGGATCACAGATGATTAAACTTCATTTTATCACCTAAAAGCTTCTCCAGACGTAAAACGGTGGGTAGTGAATATTATTGACACACCATGTGTTTGTTTATTAAGTACTTTTTACTTTAGGTCTTTATATGCTTTGATTATCATGTTTTTATTGTATTGGAGCTTCCGAGCGTAAGATTTTCACATGTACAGTACTAACCCAGTGCATCTAAGTGACAAATACAGTGAATCTGAATCATCAATAAATATCAATATTTAAATGAATCAGTAGTCATCAATAATTAGTTATATTTAAATGAATCAGTAGTCATCAATAAATTAGTTATATTTAAATGAATCAGTAGTCATCAATAATATCAATATTTAAATGAATCAGTAGTCATCAATAAATATCAATATTTAAATGAATCAGCAGTCATCAATAAATATCAATATTTCAATAGTGACTGAGAAGTTGAATCCATATGCAGTCTGTCGTGTAGGTGAAGTCATCACTTAGCAGCAGATCATACACATTTGATTGTCTTAAGTAGCAGCTCTTATACCTTAACTTAAAGGTCTGTCCATTCTGTCTCTGACCACCAAACCTTTGGTCTGAAAGGTCCGGTTCAACTACAAAATGACATCACTTAATTGCATCTTCTGAATAGCATTACCCCGAATTAGAGTTCAGAAAGCTGCACGTCAGAAAGTCAGAACTCTCCGACGAAGGGTTTGGTGGTCGGAGACAGTATGGACAGGCCTTAAGTTAAGGCATAAGAGCTGCTACTTAAGATAATCAAAATACAGTCCATAAGTGTGTAAGTGCTAGTGCACTTTGTTGAATATACCTGTCTTATGGCAATGACAAAAACTAATTTCACACACTGGTTTTACAATCTGTGAGTTTGTGATGTGACGATAGAGAAGATTCTGATCCTATCACAGATGACCGCTGCAATACCGTTAAGGTTCTATGAAGTTTACATGTTTGGCATCAAATGTTCTATCAAGGTTCTATCAAGGTTCTATGAAAGTTTTATAAAGGTTTTATGAAGGTTTTATAAAGGTTCCATATTGAACATCAACATTCTATAAAGGTTCTGTGTTGAACATCAAGGTTCCTTCCAGACCTTCAGATGTCTCCTGATCCTCTCTAGGAAGAAGTTCTGTAATGTTATATATGGTTCTATAGGATTCTATAAGGTGCTATATGGTTCTATATGGTTATATACCGGTATGGTTCTATATGGTTCTATATGGTTATATACCGGTATGGTTCTATATGGTTATATACCGGTATGGTTCTATATGGTTCTATATGGTTATATACCGGTATGGTTCTATATGGTTCTATATGGTTATATACCGTTATGGTTCTATATGGTTCTATATGGTTATATACCGGTATGGTTCTATATGGTTCTATATGGTTATATACCGGTATGGTTCTATATGGTTCTATATGGTTCTATATGGTTATATAGGGTACCTTCAGTTGTCTCCTGATCCTCTCTATGAAGAAGTTCTATAGGGTTCTATAATGTTCTATAAGGTTCTATAGGGTTCTATATGGTTCTATAAGGTTCTATAGGGTTCGATATGGTTCTATAGGGTACCTTCAGTTGTCTCCTGATCCGTTCTATAAAGAAGTTCCAGCAGCTCTCCTTAGAGTCATCCTGACCCAAAGCTCTGAGTCTATAGGGTTCTATAAGGTTCTATATGGTTCTATAAGGTTCTATATGGTTCTATAAGGTTCTATAGGGTACCTTGAGTTGTCTCCTGATCCGTTCTATAAAGAAGTTCCAGCAGCTCTCCTTAGAGTCATCCTGACCCAAAGCTCTGAGCTCCACACGGATGGACTTCTTGATCATATCCACCTCCTCGTCACTGAACAGGTCTGGGATGTCCCCTGTATAATATATAATATATACACGTTATATCTATAATATCTATCTATCTATCTATCTATCTATCTATCTATCTATCTATCTATCTATCTATCTATCTATCTATCTATATCTAGAATATACAATATGTCCTCCTCATCACTGAACAGGTCTGGGATGTCTCCTGTATAATATATAATATATACACGTTATATCTAGAATATATATCTATCTATCTATATCTAGAATATACTGTATATATGTTATACATGTCCACCTCCTCATCACTGAACAGGTCTGGGATGTCTCCTGTATAATATATAATATATAAACATGTTATATACACCATTATGTCTAGCATTACCCTGTACAATATACAATATGTATACATGTTAAATAACAAACAATATGTTATACATGTCCACCTCCTCTTCTTTTATATTCCTGAACTGATTACTGTATATGACAACCTAACATGATGGTAATGGTGAATCAACCTAGCCTCGCCTACCAGGCTTTCTGGGGGAAAGCCTGGTGTTCGTTCACAACAGGCCGTTTGGTTTCCGCCCAACGCGGAAACCACTAGAAGAAGCGGCGTCGCTTTGATTTGGTTCCCCCCGTTTGTTTCCCCAATCCCTTTTAAAATGCTAGCCTAGTGTAGTCTTGCCAGTCGCTACCAGTTGGACTAAAAGATGCATTTCTACCATTTTTTGTGGTCACATGTTCAGATACTGGATTCTGGTTGGCTTAAAACAGTGGTAAATCAGTCAACAACCATGAGTTGGCTCATGGACCCCGCCCACTGTTGTGTTGCAGAACAATTAATGATTGTAACTAAATAACCTTGCAAGTTACAACTGTGTTTTCTTTCATTTATATGGTAGAAGTGGTAGAAAAGCAATTTACCATTCGAGGGTCGTGGGTTGTTGGCTGATTTACCACTGTTTCAGGGTTGTGCCACGAGGCGAAGCCGAGTACCTCAACCCACTCCCTCTCATGGTAAATGTCTTACATACCAAACTAATTTTTCAAAAGCAAAACTACTCTGCATCAAGGAGTTTATTAGGTAGGCCCCGAATTATTTTGGGTTAAAACTGAATCCGGTTGGATAGTTACGGAAAATTGTAGTCTTTGAGTACTACAACATGACGTGTTGTGGTTTCCGCTCCAACCCCGAAAAGTGAAGTGATCCCAGACTAGAATCAACCTAACATGATGTTATTGGTGGATCAACCTAACCTGATGCCAGCATGTCGTTGATGAGAACCAGGAAGCGTTCGTCAGGGATCTGAGCGTCAGTGTGGAGGAAAACCGTCCCGATGTTCTTCACCCCCACCTTGATGTAGAGCGCTGCTATGTCCCCCTAGTGGTAGAGAAGAGAACAACACCTTAATGTACAGAGCTGCTATGTCCCCCTGGTGGCAGAGAAGAGAACAACACTTTAATGTACAGAGCTGCTATGTCCCCCTGGTGGTAATGAGAGGAACACCTTAAAGCAGGGGTCTTCAACAGGGGGTCCAGGACCCTAGAGGGTCCTCAGAGTTACTACAGGGGATCCTCCAAATCTTTGTGTAATAGAAGTCTTTTTTATATTAAACACCTGAACCCTAGCGTCCATATTCTGAGAACTTTAGACAAACATAGCAGATCTACAAGCTCCGTTGTGAGCTTGTAGATCGGCTATTTTTGGCAAAGATGTTTGGTGTAGAGGGGAAAAAGAGCAGACTAAGTACAGAGTGAAAGGTCAAGTTTATTAAGTATTGACGGTTCAAGTGGTTAAATATCTGAAACCACATATTAACATGAATCCAAAATACACTGATGATTGTAAAACACCCCTGCCTTAAAGAAATCCCTGGCTAATACGACAAATATGCCTTAATACATCATAATTGTCCTCTATAAATACAATGTAAAATTAAAAACACCTTAAAGGAGTAGTTCACCCCCAAAATGACTTGTTTTCTATTGATTAGTCACACCATGGAGACTAGAGTCCAATAATATTTGTAGTTTTTTGTCGCATTCCTAAGACAAAAATGTGATAACAATAAACCCCCATTCGTTCCGGATGAGGACCCGTTTTGAAACGGGTCCCCATCCGGAATCAATGGGGGTAAATTTACTCTAATCAAAGTTTTGTCTTAGGAATGCGACAAAAACCAAAAAATACTATTGAACTCTACTCTCCATGGCGTGACTAATCAATAGAACATTTTGGGGGTGAACTACACCTTTAAATATTGTATTTCTTCTAGAAATAGCTCATCTTTCACTCAATAGGGGAAATGCTCGTTGCAAGTTGATGATGTCATAAAACCATGTTTGATCGATCCCTATGAAATTTCTGGCATCCATGTGCAAAAAACAAACAAAAACACATAATAATTCCTATGGTTAATATGAGCATCAAATCAATATTTCAAATGTGTGTATTTTTCTTCTTATTTTGCACATGCATGCCATATAGACCACACATTTATTACCATTCGAGGGTTGTGGGTCGTGGGTTGTGTGGCACTCGGCTACGCCTCGTGCCACAACCCTGAAACAGTGGTAAATCAGCCAACAACCCACTCCCTCTCATGGTAAATGGCTTACATTTACCATTTGTGCGTGCGTGCGTGCGTGCGTGCGTGCGTGCGTGCGTGCGTGCGTGCGTGCGTGCGTGCGTGCGTGCGTGCGTGCGTGCGCGCGCGCGCGCGCGCGTGCGTGCGTGCGTGCGTGCGTGTGTGTGTGTGTGCTCACCCTCAGGTCATTGATGCTGTAACCCTTCCTCAGAGTGATCTGGAAAACCTCCAAGGAGCTCAGGAAGGCTGCCAGCCTGCACAGACTCTGCTTCCCACTGCCTCCCACGCCCACCAGCAAGGCATTACCATGAGGAGCTTCCAGGATGCGACTGATACGACACCTGGAAGAGAACCAGCAACCATCACTTAGTTAACACCAGTGTTGTTTTTGACAGCAAATTTTGATTTAGTTTTAGTCATAGTCTTTTGAATAAAATGTTATTTAGTTTTAGTCACCTGAAAAGTTTTAGTTTTAGTCATAATTTTGTCACCTGAAAAGTTTTAGTTTTAGTCTAATTTTAGTCGACTAAATATCATAATATTTTAGGCAACTAAATCTACAGTTGATTTAGTCGACTAAAATGTATTTTGTCAGGCCTTGATGGCATCTTAATGACTGATTTTACACTTGGTTGTGTGCTGAAAATAGCAGATCTACAAGCTCACAACGCATCGCACCGCGACACGTTGTGAGCTTGTAGATCTGCTATTTTCAGCACGCAACACCTGAGAGCAACCAAACATAAAATGACTTTCTTCTCCTCCAGTCCCTCCCTAACGTTTTAGTCTAGTTTGTATTTTGTTGACGAAATTGTCAATATATTTAGTCTTAGTTTTAGTCATCACAGCTTACTTTTTTTTTTTTTTTTTTTTCGTTTTCGTCAGTGAAAAAAACGCAGTCGACAATTTTTTTGGCAGTTTTAGTCGACAAAATCAACACTGGTTAACACGCCCACCAGCAAGGCATTACCATGAGGAGCCTCCAGGATGCGACTGATACGACACCTGGAATACAACCAGCAACCATCACTTAGTGTAGGGGTTTTCAACCACTGGTCCTGGGGACCTTTGCTGTGCCCCTGAGAAGGGTCAAGTGTGTCCCTTGAAACTGCTTGAAAGCCAGTATTGTATTTATCATTTTAAAAATGACTTAAACTAGTGAAAACAGCAGATCTACAAGCACACAATGCCTCGCGGTGCGAGGCATTGTGTGCTTGTAGATCTGCTGTTTTCACTACTGTTGTGCGACGGCCTTGTATGATGAAGCAGGGCTTTACTTTGCGAAGAAACGTACAAATCTGAAACTTGGAGATACAAGGTTTCTTCCCGACAGTGGCGATATTTACACCCCCGTATTATGTTGGTGTGACCATGGATTCGACTGATACGACACCTGGAGTACAACCAGCAACCCTCACTTAACACAATGAGGTTGAAGATGGATGGATAGTGCTTTTCCCCCGACAAAAATCAGGATTTCAAACCCAGCCGTGGATATCGCTTTTATATTAAATAACAGTAACGTGCGGATATTGGGACCCGCGGGTGATGCATAAAACACAATATCCTGTGATCCTTTGGGTGATGACGATGTCATTAGGAAATGAATAATCTCCGTTGGCTTCTATGCATTGCTCTGCGCTAAAATGGCTTTATCTCGGAATCCATCTCCACAATTGCATCGATCGATCGTTGAGAAACGTTATTTTTTTCACCAGCCCGTATCTAAGCAACGGACAGCCGCGGTAACAATAATTCTTTTCCGGGTGAAAGAAAACATGTTTGATCGATATTCTGGAACATGGAGCTTCTGTGGGGCTTCAGAATAAGGTATAATCAATTATCTAAATAATGAATTACAGGCTATGTAAAACACCCAATGTGTTAATTCATTCATCCTCCTCAGCCAGGGTCTTTCATTGTTTCTACCTTATTTTGAAGACGACGCAACGCACCATGTGACCACCATGTGTAAACACACTGTTTGTAAGATCAAACCATGTTTTCTTCATTCACCCGGAAAACAAAAACTGTAACCGCGACAATCTCTAGTTATGATTATTATTATATATATAGTTATGATATTATAATCTCTAGTTATGATTATTATTATATATATAGTTATGATATTATAATCTCTAGTTATGATTATTATTATATATATAGTTATGATATTATAATCTCTAGTTATGATTATTATTATATATATAGTTATGATATTATAATCTCTAGTTATGATTATTATTATATATATAGTTATGATATTATAATCTCTAGTTATGATTATTATTATATATATAGTTATGATATTATAATCTCTAGTTATGATTATTATTACCCATATAGTTATGATATTATAATCTCTAGTTATGATTATTATTATATATATAGTTATGATATTATAATCTCTAGTTATGATTATTACCCTATATCTAGTTATGATATTATAATCTCTAGTTATGATTATTACCCTATATATAGTTATGATATTATAATCTCTAGTTATGATTATTATTATATATATAGTTATGATATTATAATCTCTAGTTATGATTATTATTATATATATAGTTATATTATAATCTCTAGTTATGATTATTATTATATATATAGTTATGATATTATAATCTCTAGTTATGATTATTATTATATATATAGTTATGATATTATAATCTCTAGTTATGATTATTATTATATATATAGTTATGATATTATAATCTCTAGTTATGATTATTATTATATATATAGTTATGATATTATAATCTCTAGTTATGATTATTATTATATATATAGTTATGATATTATAATCTCTAGTTATGATTATTATATATATATAGTTATGATATTATAATCTCTAGTTACGATTATTATTATATATATAGTTATGATATTATAATCTCTAGTTATGATTATTATTATATATATAGTTATGATATTATAATCTCTAGTTATGATTATTATTATATATATAGTTATGATATTATAATCTCTAGTTATGATTATTATTATATATATAGTTATGATATTATAATCTCTAGTTATGATTATTATTATATATATAGTTATGATATTATAATCTCTAGTTACGGTCCGAGGAAAACACAATCTGGGAGTAGAATCTTTGATATTTACATTTTCTTTTCTGGATTTGCTCTAAAGATGTGATTACAACATAATATTGTAATCTAACTCCTATACAAATGGGTTGCAAAATCATAGGATGAAAATGATAGAAAAGAGAACTGTAGTGCGTGTGTCCGCGCGTGTGTGTGTGTGTGTGTGTGCGTGTGCGTGTGCGTGCGTGTTTGCGTGCGTGCGTGCGCGTGTGCGTGTGCGTGTGCGTGTGCGTGTGCGTGCGTGCGTGCGTAAGTGCGTGCGTGCGTAAGTGCGTGCGTTCATGCGTGTGTGTGTGTGTGTGTGCGTGTGCGTGTGTGTGCGTGCGTGCGTGCGTGCGTGTTTGCGTGCGCGTGTGCGTGTGCGTGCGTGCGTGCGTAAGTGCGTGCGTTCGTGTGTGTGTGTGTGTGTGTGTGTGTGTGTGTGTGTGTGTGTGTGTGTGCGTGTGTGTGTGTGTGTGTTTACACATGCTGCATGGCCTCTTCAAACAGCACCAGGTTCATGACCGCGTGCAGCTCGTTGTAATGCTCCAACGCGTCCACCAGGGTTTTGTGCAGCTTCTCCCAATCCGATGCCTTTTCAGAAGAAAAGAAGAAAAATCACAGATCTACAAATCACCTGGAAGTCTCTGTCCACAGATTGTCCATCAAAGATTTTATCATTTCATTAAAGAGTGTGATTTCAGAATATTATTGTCCGGGTTTCCCAAAGTGATTTTATCCCATCGTAGCTCACACATGGTCGTAGAGACCAAGCCCTGACCGTCATGTTCCTGTGTGTACATGGGTTCAGGCAGAGAGACTTATTATTTAGCCCCCTACAACTACACCATCATTCACATTTTCACATCATTCCCATGTATTTCCTGGCATTCCCCATGCGCACCAACCCCATTGAGATAAACAGACAGTGATCGGATAAAAAGGCTTCTTATTAACCCATTTAGTGCTCCAGACATGAACGGGTTAAATGTCTAGCGTGCCGCTCACAGGCTCCTATACGCTCCATTGTCTTATTTTGAAGGCCAGAAGTCCATTGCGTAAATACTTCCGGGTTGACGTCATGACGTCATTCAACGGGAGCGGTCGTCATCCCATAACGATCCTAAAATGGCCGATCGATGCCTTTGTTATTATGTTTTTGTAGCGAGAATCTAATGCCATCCTTGGCTTTAAAAGTGTTGTTTGGAGAAAATGGACATTAAAGATGAGATCGGCCGTCGGCCTCCATGTTATGGGATTACTATTTTGTGCATGTGGATCCGTGATGATGATGAATCGGCGAGTCCAATCGTGCCAATCGTTTCCAACGGACCCTAGGGTAAGAACGCCAGCGTTACTCTATATACAGTACTTTTCGCGAGTATACTCGGGATCGGCACTCTAAATACTCAAGTATTTTTCACGAGTATTCTCGGGATTGGCTACAACTGAGTTAAAGAACCCGTACCGTACCGTGAGAAAAAGCCGTACCGTATTTAGACAGGAGTGTAATCTGAATGTTGGTGTAGTTGTAGGGGTTAAATAAGTCTCTCTGCCTGAACCCATGTAAACACAGGAACATGACGGTCAGGGCTTGGTCTCTACGACCATGCGTGAGCTACCATGGGCTAAAATCACTTTGGGAAACCCGGCCATTATTATTTTCAGCACACAACCAAGTGTGAAATTGGGATTTCAATGCCCGATTCAATACCAATGACGCCATCAAGGCGCAGAAGAATAGCTTTTTGTTGACAAACTGTACATTTAGTTTACTTTTTTTTTTTTTTTACTATTTTGAAAAACATTTTAAATATTTTGAGCTTGTAGATCAGCTATTTGACATTTTTAAAAATGTTTTTATAAATAGTAAAACATTTACAAAAAAAGTTTAGTGATAAGGGTTAGATGAAAAAATACTACAACTGGTGGTACTACTCCCCTAGTGGTACCTGGTGGTATCGCGGTTCCCCCACCCCCAGGGCAAAGTGACAGTACACCCCCTAGTGGTACCTGGTGGTATCACTGCTCCCCCCCTAGTGGTACCTGGTGGTATCGCGGCTCCCCCACCCCCAGGGCAAAGTGACAGTAGACCAGAGGCTGGTGGATGAAGATGGACTCATCGATGGACTGGAAGAAAAAAGAAAAGAGGAGAGATCAATCACTTTGATCTTCTGTTTTCCTTTATTAATTGAGAGCAAGCCCAACAAGGACGCCCAGATCACAGCATATAAAACACAATACGAGCAACAAAGAATGTGGGCTGTTTGAAGGTAGAAAGAGGAATATCAACATTAGGGTAGACTGTTGTGATGTCCAGTGGTGTAGGGTAGTCATCACAGTCACATGGGTGTAGTGCTACTGCTAAGTAAGAGTTGTCATCTAAACAAAACAGCTTCTTGCTTATGCAAAATGCAAATCCTACTGACTAATACTGCATCACTGCATGTAAGCTTGTAGATCGACTATGTTCCCATAAAATAGGGCTAAAGAGTGGTTTATGTATGTTTTATAATATCATAATGAATAGTAAAGTAACTAAGGTTTTCAAATGAATTTGTAGTGGAGTAAAAGTACAACATTTAGATCCCAGATGTAGTAGAAGTAGAAGTAAAAGCAGCAACAAAATAACTCAAATTGTACTTAAGTACAGTACTTAAGTAAATGTACTTAGTTACTTTATACCACTGCACACACCTCACAACAAGTCAAGAACCCACAGCAGCAAGTTAGCAACAACAAAAAAAACTGAACCACAAACCAACCAACAGCAGAAACAAATCACAACAATGGTCACAGAGAAAGAGCGCACTGAAGACTATAGCGACTGTCAGCAACAGACAGCGAGGGAGGAGAGATTACAAAACAGCAGTGTCTAGCACTTGCATATCACCGCTAAAGCAGCAACGTGGCTCCATCGCACAAGTTACAACTGACAGTGCAAGTTGAATGTTTATTTACCTGTTTGCTGTTGCCGCAGTTGCGTTTGACGCTTTTTCTTTTTCTCATATCCAGAAAGATAAACGTGCATTGTCAAACCGAAAGTAAACAAACACTAGTCTCTGAAAGGGGGGCGGGGCAGAAACTCCCAAAGAGTCAAGAAATGTTGTCTCCTTTTTCTTTTTGGCCAATGGGACAATGGCATAGAGCCGGGACAGCCAATCAGGGACATGAGTAAGTCTGGCTATGCAAGGGTAATCAGAGATGTCTCATTCAGGCTAAGATGGCAGTAGCGCTGGTGTCAAAAGACGCGCTGGTGTAAAAAGTCAGTTCTGCAGAGGAGGGGGGCGGTGGGGGCCTCTTTGGTCGGCCGGGCCATACGCAGACTGCGTAGTCTGCGTATGCGGGGCACCGGCGCTGCGAGCAATTGACAATGGTGCATTTATATACAATCACCGTCTCAATATACAATCCACTGTCTCACCGAAGGTATTGCAGGACAGAACTTCTGCTTATGAAGTTCTCAGATGGTACATCTGCACCTCTCTCCATCTGGTGCCATGGCATCGGTCCGAAGGTTCATTAGTCAGAATTTGTTAAGAATACTATGCCTAACTCTAATCCTAACCCTAACCTTAACCACAGTAAGCCTAACTAAATTCAGACTAATGAACCTTCAAACTAATGAACTTTCGGACTTATGGGCAGCCCCCCTCCAGTATCTCTTGCCGGTGTCCAAGTATCTATGAATCCTCCCTCCATCTCACCTCAAAGTATCTCTTCCCAGTGTCCAGGAGGACATCTCACCTCAAAGTATCTCTTCCCAGTGTCCAGAAGGACATCTCACCTCAAAGTATCTCTTCCCAGTGTCCAGGAGGATCTTGGTGAAGAGTTCCTCGTCCTTCTCCTCCATCAGTTTGTCAGAGTAAACCCTGGAGCTCTCATGAAGCCACAGGTGAACCAGGTCTATGGGGTACCTGATGCATGCTGGGAGGGCAAACAGGATGCCCTGGAGAGAGAGAGAGAGACACGCACGCACGCACGCACGCACGCACGCACGCACACACGCACACACACACACAGTTCAGTCAGATAACTCATGAATAGAATGAACCAATAATAAAATGGATATTTTATTATTGAAACATGTGAATGGAGCATCGCAGTTGCAGCCCCACCCCGTCTTCACTCTGGTGTCGGAAGCGTTTTCCCCATTCATTTCTTCCATAGACATTTCATAAAGTATTTATTTAAACGTTTTTAAGCCTCGGACAAAGCCACCCCGGCTGGTGAGGAATCATGACAATATATATATATAAATATATATATATATATATATATATATATATATATATATATATATATATATATATATATACATTTTTTTTTAATGCAACAATTAATTAGAATGCTGAAAAAGGGCAGGGTACAAGACTGTGTACATCATTATTTAAAAAAAGAAAAAAAATCTACAATAAATCTACAAGCACACCTCGCGGTGCGAGGCGTTGTGTGCTTGTAGATCAGCTTTTTTCACTACTGTTGTGCGACAGCCTTGTATGATGAAGCAGGGCTTTACTTTGCGAAGAAACTTACAAATTTGAAACTTGGAGATACAAGGTTTCTTCCCCACATTGATGATATTTACACCCCCGTATTATGTTGGTGTGACCATGGATTCTTGGGACATGAAAAGTGTGACCATGCAGAAAAAAAGGTTGAGAAACATTGCACTAGGTTGAAAGAAATGCAAAGATCCCCTTTCAATGCCGTACCAGAAGGCAGCGTTCAATAGATTTGCCTTTTCCAAACTCTCCTGAAGTTGAGTGTAGATTTTATGCTGAAAGAATTCGCCACATCTCCAGTATCGGCTTGCTTGATTATACTATAGTTGAATGCGGTGTCATGCACCAAAAACAGCCGATCTCCAAGCTAACAACGTGTCGCAACGCAACATGTTGTGAGCTTGTAGATCTGCAATTTTCACAGTTTTCAACAAAAGTGCCCTATTAGAGATTTCAGCCCCTCTAACATTCTCCACACACACACACACACACACACACACACACACACACACACACACACACACACACACACACACACACACACACACACACCTGGAAGATGTTGCTCATGTCTCTCAGGTTGAAGATGTAGTGGAAACGGATGGCTGTGGGCAGGAAGTTCTGACTGACCTTCTGATGGAGACATATAGCTGCCTGAAAGGGTTAAACACTTTATTAATGACATATAGCTGCCTGTAAGGGTTAAACACTTTATTAATGACATATAGCTGCCTGAAAGGGTTAAACACTTTATTAATGACATATAGCTGCCTGAAAGGGTTAAACACTTTATTAATGACATATAGCTGCCTGAAAGGGTTAAACACTTTATTAATGACATATAGCTGCCTGAAAGGGTTAAACACTTTATTAATGACATATAGCTGCCTTAAAGAGTTAAACACTTTATTAATGACATATAGCTGCCTGAAAGGGTTAAACACTTTATTAATGACATTAAACACTTTATTAATGACATATAGCTGCCTGAAAGGGTTAAACACTTTATTAATGACATATAGCTGCCTGAAAGGGTTAAACACTTTATTAATGACATATAGCTGCCTGAAAGGGTTAAACACTTTATTAATGACATATAGCTGCCTGAAAGGGTTAAACACTTTATTAATGACATATAGCTGCCTGAAAGAGTTAAACACTTTATTAATGACATATAGCTGCCTGTTAAAGGGTTAAACACTTTATTAATGACATATAGCTGCCTGAAAGGGTTAAACACTTTATTAATGACATATAGCTGCCTGAAAGGGTTAAACACTTTATTAATGACATATAGCTGCCTGAAAGGGTTAAACACTTTATTAATGACATATAGCTGCCTGAAAGAGTTAAACACTTTATTAATGACATTAAACACTTTATTAATGACATATAGCTGCCTGAAAGGGTTAAACACTTTATTAATGACATTAAACACTTTATTAATGACATATAGCTGCCTGAAAGGGTTAAACACTTTATTAATGACATATAGCTGCCTGAAAGGGTTAAACACTTTATTAATGACATATAGCTGCCTGAAAGGGTTAAACACTTTATTAATGACATATAGCTGCCTGAAAGGGTTAAACACTTTATTAATGACATATAGCTGCCTGTAAGGGTTAAACACTTTATTAATGACATATAGCTGCCTGAAAGAGTTAAACACTTTATTAATGACATATAGCTGCCTGAAAGGGTTAAACACTTTATTAATGACATATAGCTGCCTGAAAGGGTTAAACACTTTATTAATGACATATAGCTGCCTGAAAGGGTTAAACACTTTATTAATGACATATAGCTGCCTGTTAAAGGGTTAAACACTTTATTAATGACATATAGCTGCCTGAAAGGGTTAAACACTTTATTAATGACATATAGCTGCCTGAAAGGGTTAAACACTTTATTAATGACATATAGCTGCCTGTAAGGGTTAAACACTTTATTAATGACATATAGCTGCCTGAAAGAGTTAAACACTTTATTAATGACATATAGCTGCCTGAAAGGGTTAAACACTTTATTAATGACATATAGCTGCCTGAAAGGGTTAAACACTTTATTAATGACATAGAGCTACCTGAAAGGGTTAAACACGTTATTAACACACCGGGTGCCCAGAATTTTCGACGTGTTGTGTTTGCTGGTGCCCATGGCAACCCGCCATTTTACCTACCTTCGAAGTACTGGCGAAAAAAGTAATCCGAGTAAATGTAATCCGAGTATGTCCTGTTTATTTCGCGAAAATCTTTTCTTTCAGTCAGGACCGTTTTTTATCAATTCTGAGCCACAGTGTTTGTGTTACGGCCGGTAGAAGAGGCTGCCGTTTTGAGAAAAAAAATGAAAAAAGTAAAAGAATCCGGAGAAAACAGCATTTTTGTGCAGCCGCTAAACAGGAAGTCAACGAGCCAGACAGCACGTCCGGGTGACGTAATTGCGCGCTGCATGTTGGGAAATGGAGTTTGTTTCATCACCGCGGTAGCCAAGTGCAGTAGCTACAGTACAGTATAGTTTACTGTACAACGCGTCAAACGCGTCGTGGGCACACGTAAACATCAAAGAGTTTGGCGCGTTGGCACCATGTGGACATCCAATGAGTTAATTAATCTGTTCTTATGGAGACATATAGCTGCCTGTTAAAAGAGTTGGAAAACGATTATATCACGTCAGAATCAAGGCGGAACACCCGGAAAAAAAGGAGTCCCAAAACCAAACACCCAAATCATTTTCAACACTGATTGGCTGTCAGGACGCAATGGGTGGAGTCGGGGGGAAGCGAAGGTCGCTTCACTTGGATTCTTCCAACTGGGGGCGAAGATACCGAAGCCACCATTCGCGCTGGTTGCGCCGCCCCATTTGGCTCATTCGTGCCGCGCTTGTTAGCGGCCCGGTCGCGCGTTGTCTCGTCTTAGTGTTCACTTTGTATGGAATCGCGCCGCTCGAACTATCCAGGTTTGAATCAAATCAAATCAAATCAAACTTTATTTATAAAGCACATTTAAAACAACCGAGATTGACCAAAGTGCTGTACAGTCAGAGCAGTGAGAGCAGGAGCAAACAATAAAAGCAAGCATATGTACATTATAACAAAGGCAACAAGAGCACAACACATGTGCAGTACAAGACATTAAAAAGGAACGTAGGTACATTAAAAGGAACTTAGGTGACATTAAAAGCTAAAGAAAATAGGTGAGTTTTAACCTGAGATTTAAAAACACTTATGGATGGAGCAGTCCTAATCGAAAAAGGCAGGCCGTTCCATAGCCTAGGGGCTGCAGCCGCGAAAGCGCGGGCCCCTCTAGTAGTTTTTTTAGAAATCAGCTCGACCAGCAGCTGTTTGTCGGCAGATCTGAGGACTCTGGCGGGGACATAGGGTTCCAGGAGATCTGAGAGGTATTTAGGGGCTAGACCATTTATGGATTTGAATGTGAAAAGGAGAATTTTGAAATCAATGCGGAATTTTACGGGAAGCCAATGGAGTGAAGCTAAGACCGGGGTTATATGTTCGCGTTTTTTAGTGCCAGTCAACAGGCGAGCAGCAGCGTTTTGGACCAGTTGTAGTCGTCTGAGGGACGACTGGTCTATGCCACTATATAAGGAGTTACAATAGTCGAGCCTTTGGGTGATGAAGGCATGTGTTGCCATTTCTAGTTGTTTCTTGGGTAGAAAAGGCTTGGCCTTGGCTAGGAGGCGGAGTTGGAAGAAGCTGGTTTTGACAACTGAGTTAATTTGTTTGTGAAATTTGAATGTGCTATCTAAGGTGACACCAAGGTTTTTGGCGGATGTGCGGAACCAGGGGTGTCAATTGGGTATGGCAGGGGTATGCAGCTGCCATACCCTGGCCTGGGTCCAGGGGGGAGAATAAAAGTTACTTTTAAATAAAAATCCATGAATGTCTCTTTGTCTGTCTGTGCTGGTTATTATGTTGTTAAATTACAGTAAAATAACTACAAATGCAAAATCTAACAAGGTATTATAATTATATTCTCCACACTTGTATTCTCCCCATCTTGACAGAATGGTATATTCCCAGGTTCTGCAGGTCAGCTGCACAGGTGCAATGCATTATGGTTAATTGTGGCACGTTTACTAACATGCCAAGTTTAGCTGCACTTGAACAACCGTTCCAGGCTGCCATATCCAGCCTAAGGAACCGCAGAAAAAAATAGAATGTACTTCTTAAAGTAAATGTATCATGCCTGTTGCTAAGGTATGACAACACGACTGGTGTCTTTGACACCAGTCGTGTTGCCATACCCTAGCTTTTTTCTGAACTGACGCCACTGCATACTATCTAGCTTTGAACGCACCAATAGAATGACAGACAGACAGACAGACAGACTGACAGGTACCTGGATCAGCCAATAGAAAGACAGAAAGACAGACAGGTACCTGGACCAGCCAATAGAAAGACAGAAAGACTGACAGGTACCTGGACCAGCCAATAGAAAGACAGGTACCTGGATGAGTGTTCCTACAGATCAGCCAATAGAAAGACAGACCTGGATGAGTGTTCCTACAGATCTTGACACTCCGTAGCTGAAGCCTCCTTGCAGGAAGTGAGCTGACAGGATGTTGGAGAAGATGGTGGCCAGAGCATCGGGGGTGGGGAAATTCACTGAGAAGACTGAGAAATGTCTCTACACACACACACACACACACACGCACACGCATGCGCACGCACACGCACACGCACACGCACACGCACACGCACACGCACACACACACAAAATAAAATAAAATGTAAAATGTTCCCATTTTACAACCTGAATGTATGGCTGTCAAAGTTAAGCACTTTGAATGTAGCACTTTGAGATCTGTCACAAATATAACGTGTGCTACAAATAGAATGTATTATTACCCCCCTCCTGCCCCCCACCCCTCCCTACCCTTTCCCTTGTCTTTCCCTCCCTCTCTCCCCCTTCTGCCTCCCCCCCCCTCTCTCTCTCTCTCTCTCTCTCACAACTCTTTAGCCTTTGTAAAGTGTCTTGAGATAACTTGTTATGATTTGACACTCTAATAAAATTGAAGTGAATTGAATTGAATTGCTTGTAGCGATGACTGATTCTGCCCTGTAATACACTATAAAAGCCCTCTGTGTTTTTGCCATATTCATGTGCAATAATGGAAATGATGCCTTTGCAGACGTCACAGCTAAGAGACCAGATGTTGTTGTTGTTGATGAGGAGGACAGTAGAGAAGTGATCTTTTTAGAAGGAGGTTGTACATTTGATCACAGTTTGGAAGAGGCTTAAAGGGCCTACACCATGCTTTTAAAACTATATTTTTTGTATAAATATATGCTCAAAATTGAGTCTTAGACAGGTTTTAACCCTCAAAAAACACTCTGACCATTCTTTTTGTTTGTTCTAGCTCTACTATAATGAGGCTCTCCAGCTGCAATACCAAAACGGCCTCTGTTTGCTCAGGGGCGCATCTAGTGGGGTTTTTCCAGAAAAAAAAGAGGTGAAAAATTTCTTTTTTCAAAAATTTTTTTTTTCAAAACTTTTCAAAAACAATTTTTTTTTGAAAAAATACATTAACCCCTAGTTACATTTTCAAAAAAACTTTTTTTTTCAAAAACTTTTTTTTTTTTCAAAAAACTTTTTTTTTTTCAAAAAACTTTTTTTTTTTCAAAAAACTTTTTTTTTTTCAAAAAACTTTTTTGAAAAAAAAAAGTTATTGAAAAAAAAAGTTTTTTGAAAAAAAAAAGTTTGAAAATTTTGAAAAAAAATTTTTTTGAAAAAAAAAAGTTTTGAAAAAAAAAAGTTTTGAAAAAAAAATTTTTTTTTGACTCTGAAAAAAAAAACGGGAATCCGAGAGTGACGTCACTCTCGTCAACTCTCAGAACAGCACTGTTCTGAGAACCCGTGGAAAGCTTTTCATCTCTGTCTGCCCAAAACCAGAGAAAGACACAACGGTCAGAAATAGGACTTTGTGAGGATCACTACTTAAAACCATGAGATTTACAACCCCATTATGATTAATGCCCCTTTATTTTATTAATCGTGGGACCCCAAAAAAAGGTTTTAAAATAGAAAAAGTGAAAATTCATGGTGTAGGTCCTTTAACGAGGTGCTTTTAGTACCAATGTCTTACTGATGCCATTATACATCTGGAAGCCTCTGTAATGTCCATAAACTAGTTGTGAGGCCTGCAGATTGAAGCCTCTGTAATGTCCATAAACTAGTTGTGAGGCCTGCAGATTGAAGCCTCTGTAATGTCCATAAACTAGTTGTGAGGCCTGCAGATTGAAGCCTCTGTAATGTCCATAAACTAGTTGTGAGGTCTGCAGATTGAAGCCTCTGTAATGTCCATAAACTAGTTGTGAGGCCTGCAGATTGAAGCCTCTGTAATGTCCATAAACTAGTTGTGAGGCCTGCAGATTGAAGCCTCTGTAATGTCCTTAAACTAGTTGTGAGGCCTGCAGATTGAAGCCTCTGTAATGTCCATAAACTAGTTGTGAGGTCTGCAGATTGAAGCCTCTGTAATGTCCATAAACTAGTTGTGAGGCCTGCAGATTGAAGCCTCTGTAATGTCCATAAACTAGCTGTGAGGTCTGCAGATTGAAGCCTCTGTAATGTCCATAAACTAGTTGTGAGGCCTGCAGATTGAAGCCTCTGTAATGTCCATAAACTAGTTGTGAGGCCTGCAGATTGAAGCCTCTGTAATGTCCATAAACTAGTTGTGAGGCCTGCAGATTGAAGCCTCTGTAATGTCCATAAACTAGTTGTGAGACCTGCAGATTGAAGCCTCTGTAATGTCCATAAACTAGTTGTGAGGCCTGCAGATTGAAGCCTCTGTAATGTCCATAAACTAGTTGTGAGGCCTGCAGATTGAAGCCTCTGTAATGTCCATAAACTAGTTGTGAGGTCTGCAGATTCACAGTATGTGTGCGTGCGTGCGTGCGTGCGTGCGTGCGTGCGTGCGTGCGTGCGTGCGTGCGTGCGTGCGTGCGTGCGTGCGTGTGTGTGTGTGTGTGTGTGTGGTGGTTCTACCTGCAGTCTAGGGTTGACAGAGAAGCTCCCGGCGGTAGGGTTCATACAGGTGATGTACTGACAGTTATGGATCTCCTTCAGGACCAGCCTCTGTCTGTCGTACCTGCCAATCAATCACTTGCTGTCAATCAATCACAAGCTGCCAATCATCTCAGGCAACTGAGAAGTTGTGATGATGCTAGCAGACACATCCTGACCATGGTCTATACCAGGGGTCAGCAACCTTTTTGAAATGAAGTGCCACGTTTTTATTTCCCAGAGAGTCAGTGTGCCATGTAGTCCAGTCGTTATATGAAAAAAACCTAAAACAAATTGCAATAGTAGCAAACTCAACTGATTCTGTATCCTCATTATGTCCTTAGTGAGGGAAAAAAAGTCCCAAGGAATCCCATCAGGGGAAAGTTTTGAAAACGACCTATACCTACCTTCGCTTACTATACACTACACTATAAAGGAAAAAATGACTCCCAAAAAAACTGCTTTAAGTGGGATGTGAGGGGTCAAACTAGGGGTTTTTAATTATTCTGAATCCATTGCAAGCATTTGTTTTGCATGAAAAACATTCCTCGGGGTAAAAACGGACCCCAAAAGACTGTGAAAATCACTAAACCATCGTTTTGAGGGGCCATTTCTTGCCCAAGGAATGTTTTTCGTGCAAGTGCTTGCAATGGATTCAGAATAATTAAAAACCCCTAGTTTGACCCCTCACATCCCACTTAACCCTTTGTAAGCCACGGGGAGCCCCTTAATGTTAAAATCGTACTATATCGGACTTCCTGGGGGGGGAGGGGCAGCCAATCGTCTTTTCCCGTACTTTCCCGTATTTACCGAAATAAATGATTTTCATCCGAAAATCGGCGATCGTCTAACCTTCCCTAGTCACCACTCGTGCATTGATAGCTCATGCACGGTCTGACATGAAGCAGAGGTGACGTCAGCTCCTTTCCTTCTCCAAGGCTACTCCCAGCCATCCGTTTGCTGTCTGTACACTAGTGCTCCTACTGCAGCCATGCTTGGGGCTATGCTAGCGAAAATTTTCAGTTCTGTTCTTGAGTCACACATGGATTATTTGCGGGGACATTTACGTGAACGGATCGCGCACACGAAACGCACGGGGAGATCGATGATCGGCCAAAACCCCCATTCTATCCCAACGGAGATCGAGAAAATCACGGTGAGCTAATGACCTGGGGGGAAAAAAAAAAGAAAAAACAACGGCGCTGTCCAAGAAGGAGGGGCGGCGGGCTCATGTATAATATTATGTCTCAGATCACAATACAATAATAGAAATTTCACGGCTAATCTACCAACCACCATTCTATTTCGGACGGCAAAGTGTTAAAGCAGGTTTTTTGGGAGTCATTTTTTCCTTTATAGTGTAGTGTATAGTAAGTGAAGGTAGGTAGGTCGTTTTCAAAACTTTCCCCTGATGGGATTCCTTGGGACTTTTTTTCCCTCACTAAGGACATAATGAGGATACAAAATCAGTTGAGTTTGCTACTATTGCAATTTGTTTTAGGTTTAGCCTAATTTTGGCCTAAAATTACTGGACTAATGTCAACATACATTTTAATGACAAATATTTTGTCATATTTTGATTGGCAGGACATTGTTATAACAATCATTAGACCCAGAGCAATAAAGAACCTATCTCGCCGACTCCCTCCCCAGTTAGTGTTCAGCGTTTTAATGAATGTAGAATTTTGGGCAAGATGTAATTTGCTATACATTAGCGAACTTCATTTAATTGACCACGTTTAAAAAAAAAGATTTGTTTTTAAAATAAGAATTCTCTCTCACACTTCTGCCAGTGTGCCGGTGATCACCCTCCTCTGTGCCAATGTTGGCACCGTGCCTAAGGTTGCCTGGCCCTGGACTACACTCTATTGGTCAATCATCACAGGTAGTCAGAGAGTATTATCACAATAATGTCAAATCCGGGAATAAATTCTTTACCAAGAAATGTCTTCACCAATGTGTTTGTAAATGTCTCTAGTAACACATCTAACAATGTGTTTGTAAATGTCTCTAGTAACACATCTAACAATGTGTTTGTAAATGTCTCTAGTAACACATCTAACAATGTGTTTGTAAATGTCTCTAGTAACACATCTAACAAAGTTTGAAATTCAAAATCCCTAGGAGAACTTTTGACAGCTGCTGAAAGTTTGGGTCTCGTTCACTTACTGTACAGGAAAAAAAATACCCACAAATAAATCTGTGAGGGGTCAAACTATGGGTTTTTCATGATTCTGAATCCATTGCAAGCATTTGTTTTGCACGAAAAACATTATTTGGGCTAAAAAACGGCTCCCACAAAACTGTGAAAAAAAGTGATGACTCATCACTAAACCATAGTGTTGTGCGTCCGTTTTTAGCCCAAGGAACGTTTTCTAACCCTAACCCTAACCCAACGTTTTTTTTTTCATGCAAAACAAATGCTTGCAATGGACTCAGAATCATGCACAAAACCCTAGTTTAACCCCTCACATGCAACTTAAAGCAATTTATTTTTTGTATATATATATTTTTTTCCTGTATAGTAAAGTCAATGAGACCCAAACTTTCATTGGTTAGGGTTAGGTTAAGGTTAGGTTAAGGTTAGGGTTAGGTTAAGGTTAGGTGTGTACCAGTGGCTGTAGTCCAGGTGCTGGCGGATCAGGGTGTGACAGTTCCATAGGGGTTAGGTTTAGGTGTTAGATGTTAGGGTTGGGGTTAGATGTTAGGTTTAGGTGTTAGGGTTAGGGTTAAGTACCAGTGGCTGTAGTCCAGGTGCTGTCTAATCAGAGTGTGAGGTTGGACCGTTCCAAACGTGTCCACCTCAGGCATGTTGAGGTCGTCTATGAAGTAGATCAGCCTGTTGGTGCCCTGAGGGGCGAAGGTTCGACCAGCCTTCTTCTCCAAGGGCTTCTCAAGGACCCCTAGGAGACAGTGGAGAGACAGCGTTAGAGTTAGGGTCTTCTAGGACCCCCTGGGTCAGAGTTAGGGTCTTCTCTAGGACCCCCTGGACACAGTGGAGGGACAGGGTCAGAGTTAGGGTCTTCTCTAGGACCCCCTGGACACATGGAGAGACAGGGTCAGAGTTAGGGTCTTCTAGGACCCCCTGGACACATGGAGAGACAGGGTCAGAGTTAGGGTTATATATGGAAATACAGATGTATCGTTTCAACGCTTCAGTATTTACTGCTCTTTTCATGAAAATGTCCTGCAAATGATTTTTTTCCACAGGTTTCTTTCCCTGTTTTTCCTTTCTAATTATTTATGGAGAACATATCTTATGGAGAACATATCTTATGGAGAACATATCTTATGGAGCATATCTTTGTAGAAACCCGCAAATGGCAAGACCACTTCATTCCCATAGAAAAGCAGAATTCACCTTCATAGGTGGATTAAAACATTGAAGTCAAAGAAGGCCATAAAAATAGCAAAAATCTACAAGCTCAATTTTCTGCAAATCCCCTGAAGACACTGTCACTGTCAGGCCATGGGAAATGGCACAACTGTACTGTGTCAGTCTCATGTGGTTTATGACGTCAGACATCAATGATGCCGATCATCTCCATATTTGGGAAATGTAAAAGAGTTTGCATTTTCCCATTCAAGTCAATGTAGGAAATGTATAATGTAATACATTTATATAAATTAAACTATATAACGTATCAATGAGCAAAACAAGTCCCGATGAAGCCGGTCCATTTGATATCATGGCCAGAGTGCGTACCGCCAAACCTGTGGGAGGAGTAATGTGGCAAAATAAAGTTCATCTGGAAAGATTGAAAGATGGATGGAAGAAGAAAGTTCTCCGCTCCCTCCACTGGCTCCCGGTTGCGGCCCACACTGAATACAAAACACTGATGCTGACCTTCAAAGCAGCCAAAGGTACGGCTCCTCCATACCTCCAAAACCTGATCAACCCCTACACCCCCACCCGTTCACTCAGATCAGCCAACACAGGGATGCTGACAGAACCCTCGCTAAAAACCCCAGGACAAAAATCCACTCGTCCGAGACTCTTCTCCCTCCTGGCCCCCAAACTGTGGAATAAACTCCCTGTCCCACAGACTCACTACCTCCGTGGTCTGAAGACAGATTCCACCTAAACCCATAGCACTTACTGTAGCACTCGCCTACGCCCAATGACCATATAAGATAGATAGCATTCCTAGGTTTTATCCACAACTTTCCAACATCCCATCATGCATTGCGCAGAATGTGCAGGCAGCTTCTGGCGCCGCAGACGAGAGTGATCTACAAACTCACAACGGTTGCATCTGCGACGCGATGTAAGCTTGTATGTCTGCTGTTAACTGGAAGTGTCCCGCAAATAATGCTACAGTAAATTCTCACGGAAACAGGTGGATATAAAGTTCTTTTTTACTGATTAGGTGCTCAGTTTAACTACGTAATTTTTTTAAAGATTGATATGTCTATGCAATTCATGTATTGATGTTGATGTATTGATGTATTAATTTGCTTATTGTAAGTCGCTCTGGATTAAGAGTGTCTGCTAAATGCCTAAACTGAAACTAAACTGAAACTGAAGACTCACTGAGGTGGTGTAGCAGTTAAAGACTGAGGTGGTGTAGTATTTAGTTAAAGACTCACGTTGCAACATGGCTGACGTGGTGTAGTAGTTAAGGACTGAGGTGGTGTAGCAGTTAATTAAAGACTCACGTTGCAACATGGCTGACGTGGTGTAGTAGTTAAACGGCACTTTGGCCACCATGTAATCCTCGTTGAGCTTGGAAACGTAGTCCATCACCAGGATGGTCTTTCCTACTCCAGCGTTCCCCACCAGCATGATGGGCTTCCCTCTGTGCACCAGCAGGTTTATGAAGAATGTCAGGCACAGGGTCTCTGGAGTGTGGACCAGTAGAGTCTGGAAGAACATAAACATATATGAGAACATAAACACTAAGAAGGACCAGCAGGTTTATGAAGAACGTCAGGCACAGAGTCTCTGGAGTGTGGACCAACAGGGTCTGGAAGAATATGAACATTATGAAAACATAAACATTATGAAGGACCAGCAGTTCTATGAAGAACGTCAGGCACAGCGTCTCTGGAGTGTGGACCAGTAGGGTCTGGAAGAACATAAACATTATGAAAGGACCAGTAGGGTCTGGAAGAACATAAACATTAACATAGAAACACTACGTCAGGTAGAGGGTCTCTGGACCAGCAGGGTCTAAAGAACATTTTCTTTGAGAGTGAGTAGAGCTAAAATGTCCGTCATTGGTCATTCCAACCAGGACTTATCTAGCTACTCCCTTTCCCTAAACCTGTTTTCTTTGCAAACTCTAGGCTTGAATTATATACATTTTCTATAGAAAAATATTATTGCGAATAGTCTATTCTTTTTTTCTTTTTCTATGTTTCCTCAAGTTGTTTTCACTCCTGTTTCTAAGTTATCTATGTGTGTATTGATACTTTGTCCTATTTTCCACAGACCAATACGAGTCAAACAGACAGATGAAACAGGTTGATGTTCCTTTATATAGTGTAGTCTCCCAGTCATGAGTTCTTCACAAAATGAGTCCTGTTGATTGCCCCCTCCTACTGGAGAGTTTTTTGATACTGTGTCTTTTACTGTTGTATTTTACTCTATTCTATTATATTCTATTGTGTATGTATGTATATTCAGATTGTTCTAGAATGTTTATATATATATATATATATATATATATATATATATTGTCGTTTTTTAATATTTACAAATGAACAGATGTACAAGTCACTTGGGCAATGGGCACACAAGCAGGTTTTTAGTCACTTCACTTGCCAGTGATAAGCAATTACCCACCCCACCCATGTTGATGGGGAGATTGAGCACACCTCCTTGAGATGACTCCACCTTTGTTCCCAGCCCCTATAAAAGTGATGTTTGTTCTGTCATTCTGTTAAACCCTGATGAAGACTGGCAACAGTCGAAACGTTGGTAAATAAATTATTTGCATCGTGGCTGAAGAGTGTGCGGCCTCTTTCCTCTTATTCTAAAGAACATAGGATCATTATGAAGTAAGGTCAGATAGTCTGGAAGAACATGGAAACCAAGTGTTGTTTTTGACAGCAAATCTTGATTTAGTTTTAGTCGTAGTCTTTTGATTAACATGCATTTTAGTTTTAGTCGTATTTTAGTCAACTGAAAATATTTAGTTTTAGTCTAGTTTTAGTCGACTTAATATCTTATGATTTTAACTGTAGATTTAACATTGATTGCAGTTGATTGAACAATGATTTGATCACCAGTGCCAAGGTTTTTATTTGTTTTTTCCATATTTCCGAGGATCCTTTCCACTTCCTGGTTCCTGGTCCATCGTATTGTCTTTAACCCATAACAGAAAAATGACGATCGCGGCCATCCGTGCCTTTGTTACGGCCGGTAGAGAAGGGCTTGTTTTAACGAGAACGTGATCTGGAGTTAGATTACGAGATAAATCCACCTTATGTGTGTATATAGCTATAAAGAACCACATCAGTAAAATTACAAGAAAAAAACAAGAAATTGAAAACATAAATGACCAAACTGCACTATTTTCATTGACAGGGAAGGTCCTGGATCCAATCAAAGATTTGGGGGGACATGTTACCCCTTGTTCCTCCACAAATGAAGCACTGCCTGTAAGGGTATGTCAGGTTCCAGCTCAAAGGGTCAGGGTTAGGGGTCAGGGGTCAGGGATTAGGGGTCAGGGGTCAGGGGGTAACAGACCTGTAAGGGTACATCAGGCTCCAGCTCAAAGGGTCAGGGTTAGGGGTCAGAGGTCAGGGGGTAACAGACCTGTAAGGGTACGTCAGGCTCCAGTTCAAAGGGTCAGGGTTTAGGGGTCAGGGATTAGGGGTCAGGTGGTAACAGACCTGTAAGGGTACGTCAGGCTCCAGTTCAAAGGGTCAGGGTTAGGGGTCAGAGGTCAGGTGGTAACAGACCTGTAAGGGTACATCAGGCTCCAGTTCAAAGGGCAGCATCCTCTCCGTCCAGGGAGTGAACTTGTTGCTCTCTGGATCGATGAAGTAGTCGAACACCGTTCCCTGAGAGGGGAACTTCACCGCCCGCATCTCCTTACACCACCATCTGGAGAACTCTGCTCTGTAGTCCATTAACTAGATATACACACACACACACACACACACATTACACCACCATCTGGAGAACTCTGCTCTGTAGTCCATAAGCTAGACACACACACACACACACATTACACCACCATCTGGAGAACTCTGCTCTGTAGTCCATGAGCTAGATACACACACACACACACACACACACACACACACACACACACACACACACACAAACACACACACACACACACACACACATTACACCACCACCTGGAGAACTCTGCTCTGTAGTCCATGAGCTAGACACACACACACACACATTACACCACCACCTGGAGAACTCTGCTCTGTAGTCCATGAGCTAGACACACACACACACACACACATTACACCACCAGCGTGAGAACGTGATAGGACAACTCTAAGCTACATCAATTTGCATTTTTACATTGTTAATTGTACCCGTTCTATCTCATTTATAAGATAGAAAAATCCAAATGAAATCTTAACATGCGGGGTGTCTAAATTGTGTGTTTCTTTATGGGGAATTCAAATATGTAATTCTTTTTTGGATAGAATAACTCTAACCTACATCATTTTGTACTTTAAAAAGGGAGAAATGTGCGATTTTTACCGCTTTTTAGGATATTTTTATAAGACACAAGGGAAATGTTTTATAATGACAAAGCCAAATCAAATGTACCTATTTATCAACCATTTAAGTGCATAACAGTGAATACACTTAAGGATATCAAATATCACTTCCAGAATGTTGCTAAGTTGAACAAGTCCTGCTTTGACTCAGCCTTGGACATCAGCCTCCTGCTGGTATCCTGATCCCTGATACCTCCATCCCTCTTTTCCTGGGAGAAGTAAAGTATTGGAGGAAGCTTCAGTCACCATTTTGACAACCCTCTCAATACTTTGGGTGTGGCATGTTGGCCAGTGAGGTACCTCCATGGGGGTGTTGATAACATTATTCAACTCTGAGGTGTTTATTGTACAGGTGCGAGGTGGCTCTGCACATCTTCTGACTAGCTAATCATTTCAGCAATGCTGGAAGCATCATCATTGATCTCAGGTGTCTTTCTGCTTCTTACTGAGGAGTAGTTGCTGCCAGGCTCACTGGCATCTCTACAGTATTGCCAGTGAGCCTGGCAGCAACTATCTGTTCCAATACCCCAGAAAAAGGGACTAAAGAGGAGCCACATGCAGAGCAAATTGCCAAGCTTTTTGCATGGCTGAGAGAGAGGGGTTTTGATTAGACCTTAAGGGCCATTGGAGGGGACTCAACAAATCTTAACACTGGTGTCAAAGCTGGAGTAATGCAGAAGCTGGAGCTGCACCTATAGGCAGAAAGCTGGTCTGGTTGGTGAGTGTATTATCCGTTCACGGATAATACACTCCAACAATGTATTCCACAATAGATTGCAGTTTTTTTTTCTGATTCAATCCTCTCAATCCATGCTTTGACACCCAGAGCCTGAGAAGTCTGTTTGCTGTGGTGAGCCAGCGGCTGTGGTTTTGCTGGCCCAATCTCCAGCAGAGCCAGCCTTGCAGGAACGACTCCATCCCTGACTGCAGAAACAATATGATAGCCATAGTGTTGATCAGTCGAGAGATCTTCAATGACTTTGGCAGACAGCTCTGTAGCTGAATTAAGGAGCTTTCTTATTGGTCCAGACAATGGTGTTGTCTGACAGATTAGGACCATCGAGTTCAACAATGACCACCTGGCGGAGGGGAAGTTCACCAGTGTGTACCAGACCAGCAGATCCTCACCAACCAGACCAGCTTTCTGCCTATAGGTGCAGCTCCAGCTTCTGCATTACTCCAGCTTTGACACCAGTGTTAAGATTTGTTGAGTCCCCTCCAATGGCCCTTAAGGTCTAATCAAAACCCCTCTCTCTCAGCCATGCAAGAAGCTTGGCAATTTGCTCTGCATGTGGCTCCTCTTTAGTTCCTTTTTCTGGGGTATTGGAACAGATAGTTGCTGCCAGGCTCACTGGCAATACTGTAGAGATGCTAGTGAGCCTGGCAGCAACTACTCCTCAGTAAGAAGCAGAAAGACACCTGAGATCAATGATGATGCTTCCAGCATTGCTGAAATGATTAGCTAGTCAGAAGATGTGCAGAGCCACCTCGCACCTGTACAATAAACACCTCAGAGTTGAATAACGTTATCAACACCCCCATGGAGGTACCTCACTGGCCAACATGCCACACCCAAAGTATTGAGAGGGTTGTCAAAATGGTGACTGAAGCTTCCTCCAATACTTTACTTCTCCCAGGAAAAGAGGGATGGAGGTATCAGGGATCAGGATACCAGCAGGAGGCTGATGTCCAAGGCTGAGTCAAAGCAGGACTTGTTCAACTTAGCAACATTCTGGAAGTGATATTTGATATCCATAAGTGTATTCACTGTTATGCACTTAAATGGTTAATAAATAGGTACATTTGATTTGGCTTTGTCATTATAAAACATTTCCCTTGTGTCTTATAATAATATCCTAAAAAGCGGTAAAAATCGCACATTTCTCCCTTTTTTAAGTACAAAATGATGTAGGTTAGAGTTATTCTATCCAAAAAAGAATTACATATTTGAATTCCCCATAAAGAAACACATAACTTAGACACCCCACATGTTAAGATTTCATTTGGATTTTTCTATCTTATAAATGAGATAGAACGGGTACAATTAACAATGTAAAAATGCAAATTGATGTAGCTTAGAGTTGTCCTATCACAAAAATAATGTCATATTTGAATTCTCCATCAAAAAACACACAAAATGGACACCCAACACGTTTGGATTTCCAAAATAAAAAAAGTATGACCCGCCCTACTATAACAGCCAAGGCTAAAATCTAAAATGACACAAGATGATTTCCCATCTTAATGGGTTGATGCAGTATTCAATCAATCAATCAATCAATCAATCAATCAATCAATCAATCAATCAACCAATCAGGAGCTCACATGGTCTTGGAACAGCGCCCCCCCGAAGGCCCAGACGCAGGAGAAGACAAAGTAGATCTCATAGACCTCTCTGGGAGAATCTGCTGGGGTGTTGTCTTCTGTTAGCAGACAGTCCAGCAAGCAGCACAGAGTCTGATTGGACCATGAGGGAGACAACAGAGAGTCTGATTAGTCGGGGGCGTTAGGGAGATTACATGGTAATTTCGTGCTAATTAGTCTAAAAGCTCCAAATTTTGCACAGGTGTAGCCCAGGTATGCTCTAATGATTTAGCTAGGGCGCCCGAGTCTGCGTCATTCGGGGTCGCCACAGCGGCCAGATCAAGTTGGGCTCCCATCGACTTTCAATACAGGAGGAAAATACCCAGAAAAACACTTTTTTTCTGGGTATTTAAGTAGGATGTGAGGGGTCTAACTAGGGGTTTGTCATGATGCTGAATCCATTGCAAGCATTTGTTTTGCACAAAAAAACATTCCTTGGGCTACAAATGGCCACAGAAAACGATGGTTTAGTGATGAAAAGTGATGAGTCATCACGTTTCAGAGTTTTGTCAAACGCAGACACTTTTCCACCGAAGCTAGGAGACTCCTTACCACGAGCCCTCCACACCCTGGATGGACCCTTGACCACTGGAACAAACAGTGGTCTAAGTCAACATCTACGTTGAGGAAGTTCATCAACTCTCCTTCAACCAATCCTCCTGGGTGCGACTTACCAAGAAATGCCTGGGTCAATCTCAACAGACTTCGCTCTGGAGTAGCTAAGACCGAATACTATCTGCACATGATTGGAGTGTCTGCCACTGACCTCTGTGAATGCGTAATACCACAGACTGTTGAACACATCATTGACGAATGCCCAATCTTCAAATCACCACATGGAGTCAGTGGCCTAATTGAACTGGATGACGATACCTCTTCTTGGCTGATGTCTCAATTGCCTGTGTAGTCCTACACGAACGAACGAACGAGAGTTTTGTGGGTGTTTTCTGGAGCTGTGGCGACCCCGAAGGTCGCCGACTCGGGCGCCCTAGCTAAATCATTAGAGCATGCCCTGAGCTACATCTGTGCAAAATTTGGCGCTTTTCGACTGATTAGCACGAGAAAAAAAAAACCCTAAGGCCTCCGACTAACATGAATGCTCACTAGGGTTTAATGCCGGGAACCGGGATCCCGGGACTCCCGGCCTGAGCGCACCTAATTTCCCTCCCGGTTATTGGCTTCGGGAACCGTCATCCCGAAGATTGTCTTTTTCTTATATAAATTAGGCTACTAATTATTACTAGAAAGGCCTACTACAGTGCGTGGGCAATTGGCTGCTTGCCACATATCCTCGCCTCCTTTTTTAACAGGAAAAATATATATCAGAATGAATCAGAACGTCAATATGCCTACAATAATCCAACCAAAAATTAATCTCTCTCTGATTTGCACTGCCTCTTTGATGAGCGCAGCCGCTGCGCAGCGCGCAATCTCGAGAACGAGGGGGGGGGGCTTCTTTATTTGCTGTAACATGATGAATTGCCCAGTTTGGGACATAATAAATATACTTGACTATAATGGACATTTAGTTTGGCTGTTGATATGATATCACGGGAGGGCGGCGGTCAGATGCAGTGGAATTCTAAAAAGCCACGTCCCATACAATAGGCCTACCGCCTACTAAATAAACTTAATTGATTAAATCTAACGTGGCGTGGCACCGAAATTATACAGCGTTCCACTTCCAACAGTCCCTTTACCATTACAGAGAGACCACCTGTATGCTTAGCCTATTTATAACGTGATGTTTTCCAGCAGCAGAATTAGCAAAATTATGGAAAACAAGTCTGTTGTTATAATCCAACTGCTGTACTGTAAGTAATAGGTCTACATTTGTGGTCTACCTTGCTTTCTTGGGGTGAACTATGAAGAATGATCTTGCAAGCGTTATTATCCCCCCAAATATATCCGATTGTGTAAGTAATGCAATGCTTTATAATGAGCCATTGAGGAACATTGAAGCGTTGCGTTGTGAAGAGTTGTGCGCGACAGCACGTCCAACGGCATCTCCCATTAGCTTGATTATAGTTTGTCCTGCGAGTGTCATGCTGACAGTGACAATAGCCGATCTGCAAGCTCACATAGCGTCTAATCTACGACGTGTTGTGAGCTTGCAGATCATCTATTTTCAGTGACACGTGGAAATTCAGTCGATAGGCTACGCAATGTCGCCCCCTGGTTGGTTAAAGGGGTACTGTCACCTAAAGCCAAGGCCGTTCCATGGTTATTAAACATTATTAATTATTATTATTATTGACGGGAAATACCGGGGAGCCCGGGAGAAGCTCCGAAAAATCCCGGTTTTTAAAATGAGCTAAATTCGGGAAAATATTAAACCCTAATGCTCACCCATACATGTATCGTTTTCTGAGGCAATTTCTAGCCCAAGGAATGTTTTTTGTGCAAAACAAATGCTTGCAATGGATTCAGCATCATGACAAACCCCTAGTTAGACCCCTCACATCCTACTTAAATACCCAGAAAAAAAAATGTTTTTCTAGTTATTTTCCTCCTATATAGAAAGTCGATGGGAGCCCAACTTGATCTGGCCGCTGTGGCGACCCTGAAGGTCGCCGACTCGGGCGCCCTAGCTATATCATTAGAGCATGCCCTGAGCTACATCTGTGTAAAATGTGGCGCTTTTAGACTGATTAAACTGATAGAACGCCCCCGACTAGATTGGACAACACACAGAAACAACAGCATCTGATTGGACGATGCAGAGGCGTTCAATCAGATCAGAGGATTTGACAATATGGATCATACTGATCTCTGGTCTAGTTATTGTCTTTGTTGGTATAAATTACATTTATCAATTATATTTAAAACACCAACTTCATGTTACAGTGTCTGGAACAACTAACTAACTAACTAACTAACTAACTAACTAACTAACTAACTAACTAACTAACTAACTAACTAACTAACAACTAACTAACAACTAACTAACTAACTAACTAACTAACTAACTAACTAACTAACTAACTAACTAACTAACAACTAACTAACTAACTAACTAACTAACTAACTAACAACTAACTAACTAACTAACAACTAACTAACTAACTAACTAACTAACTAACAACTAACTAACTAACTAACTAACTAACTAACTAACAACTAACTAACTAACTAACTAACTAACTAACTAACTAACTAACTAACTAACTAACAACTAACTAACTAACTAACTAACTAACTAACTAACTAACTAACTAACTAACAACTAACTAACTAACTAACAACTAACTAACTAACTAACTAACTAACTAACAACTAACTAACTAACTAACTAACTAACTAACTAACTAACTAACAACTAACTAACTAACTAACTAACTAACTAACTAACTAACTAACTAACTAACAACTAACTAACTAACTAACAACTAACTAACTAACTAACTAACTAACTAACAACTAACTAACTAACTAACTAACTAACTAACTAACTAACTAACAACTAACTAACTAACAACTAACTAACTAACTAACTAACTAACTAACTAACAACTAACTAACTAACTAACTAACTAACTAACTAACTAACTAACTAACTAACATGTGATGAGATGTGCCCACTGCAGGTCTGTACAAAGAGGATGACCAGAGAAATGTCATTCTGTCCCAGGACACTGGATAACGAGAAACCAAAACATGCTGAGCCCACGACACAAGATCTACTGATGCATTGTTATGTTTTTAACTGTCCAATCAGGCAATGAACTAATGTCTATTTCCATGTGTCTTTGAAATTGTGAAATTATGCTTTGTATTCAGAAGAGAAACGAGAGAAAAGAGAACAGAGGAGAAACATGTTTATTGTACCACTGGACATTACAATTGTGTAAGCTGGTTGATTTAATATACGAGAAAACAGACATTACACTGGTGTGGTCTCCTTTCTTGTGTGGGAGTGAATTTAATCTTTTTGGGAAACTGTATTTATTCTTGTATTAATTACATGGGGAAAATACCCATCAGTCTTAGCACACAGTGGACACCGAGCACAGGATACAATCCTTTGAAACCAAGTGCTTCAGAAGGATGATCCATATTTCATACAAAGAACAGCGGACAAACAACCACGTTAGACAACTCGTCACAACCCATGCTGGAGAACAGGATTCTCTACTCTCAACAGTAAGACGTTGTAAACCAGCCTGGTATACGGCCATGTCACAAGACACACGTCCCTGTCAAAGACCATTTGACGCCTCACGGAGCGTTGTGAGCATTTAGATCCGATATTTTCAAAATTTCTGCCTCTAACATTGACAATTTGGCCAATGTTTAATTTGCCATTTTAGAGGTATTAAAAGTCTATACACTTAACTATACACTTAACCTTTATGTTGTTTTGTTTACTGTTGAGAGAGAAAACAATGTTGCATATTAAGTTAATCATCTGGGGACCCCACAAAATAATTTGGGGACCACTGGTCTACTAGTGGTGGTCTAGAGGTCCATACTGACATACTGGTCTCTGGTATGGGAGTGATGGTATTACCTGGACCATACTGGTCTCTGGTATGGGAGTGATGGTATTACCTGGACCATACTGGTCTCTGGTATGGGAGTGATGGTATTACCTGGACCATACTGGTCTCTGGTATGGGAGTGATGGTATTACCTGGACCATACTGGTCTCTGGTATGGGAGTGATGGTATTACCTGGACCATACTGGTCTCTGGGATGGGAGTGATGGTATTACCTGGACCATACTGGTCTCTGGGATGGGAGTGATGGTATTACCTGGACCATACTGGTCTCTGGGATGGGAGTGATGGTATTACCTGGACCATACTGGTCTCTGGTATAGGAGTGATGGTATTACCTGGACCATACTGGTCTCTGGTATGGGAGTGATGGTATTACCTGGACCATACTGGTCTCTGGTATAGGAGTGATGGTATTACCTGGACCATACTGGTCTCTGGTATAGGTGTAATGGTATTACCTGGACCATACTGGTCTCTGGTATAGGAGTGATGGTATTACCTGGACCATACTGGTCTCTGGTATGGGAGTGATGGTATTACCTGGACCATACTGGTCTCTGGTATGGGTGTAATGGTATTACCTGGACCATACTGGTCTCTGGTATAGGTGTAATGGTATTACCTGGACCATACTGGTCTCTGGTATGGGAGTGATGGTATTACCTGGACCATACTGGTCTCTGGTATAGGAGTGATGGTATTACCTGGACCATACTGGTCTCTGGGATGGGAGTGATGGTATTACCTGGACCATACTGGTCTCTGGGATGGGAGTGATGGTCCTCAGGTTGCAGCGAACTTGCTCCATGCAGGAAGGAACGTACTTGTCGAACAGGATGGTCAGGTTGGCTCGCTCTGATTGGGCGTGACGGGTGTCAATCCAGCTCGTCACGTACCTGAGGGGGAGGGGCAACCAAGGACACAAAGGTCCACGTT
This sequence comes from Nannobrachium achirus, assembly GCF_963921795.1. Lineage (NCBI taxonomy): Eukaryota > Metazoa > Chordata > Actinopteri > Myctophiformes > Myctophidae > Nannobrachium > Nannobrachium achirus. The sequence continues at coordinate 714,280 of NC_137814.1, forward strand.
TATTTAGAGGCGATAGCAACAAGTCCATGATACGGCATATACAATACAAGCCTCAAGCTTTGTCTGCCCTCACAGCCCACGGCCAGGGTACATTCCTTCACCTCTCCCTCCCCCCCTCTCATTTCTTAGTGTCTTTATACCCTTCTCTCAAGCTAAACCCAGGGGGTCCCGATGGCTAACAAACAATGGGTGTGGCATGGCCTTTTTACATACAGTATTCATTCAATGCTGAGGAAGTAAGCACATAAGAGGTGTCAAGGCCAGGGGTGTAAGGCAGGGTTTTGGTCCCCCATTTCCTCATCAAAGGAGTGACAAATTGGCTACCATCAACAGTGTAGAGACCATGGAACCCTAGATATTGTGTAGATCAATAAGTAAAAGTCCAATATTTGCTATAACAGGCCAGTCTCCCCAGGAAATACAGCCCACTCTGACCCTTCATGTAGGGACTCTGTGTCTGTGTTTACTGACCGGTCGATTTGCACACCCAGGAACTTGTATGACTCGACCGGGTTCTCTGGAAGTCCATGACAATTTCCTTGTTCTTGGAGACGTTGAGCTGTAGCTTGTTCAGCCGACTCCAGCCCACAACGCCGTCTATATCACTTTCCTGTACTTGTTGTGTGTTGTCCCTGTCTTTACCTTAGAACCGGTTAGTACTGTAGTTCCTCGGGATGGGGTGAAAACTATCTATGGTATCTACATTTAAAAACATAGTGAACATAGAGCTCCAGACCAGGTGTATAAACATAGTGAACATAGAGCTCCAGACCAGGTGTATAAACATAGTGAACGTAGAGCTCCAGACCAGGTGTATAAACATAGTGAACATAGAGCTCCAGACCAGGTGTATAAACATAGTGAACATACGAGCTCCAGACCAGGTGTATAAACATAGTGAACATACGAGCTCCAGACCAGGTCTAAAAACATAGCGAACATACGAGCTCCAGACCAGGTCTATAAACATAGTGAACATACGAGCTCCAGACCAGGTCTAAAAACATAGTGAATGTACGAGCTCCAGACCAGGTCTATAAACATAGTGAATGTACGAGCTCCAGACCAGGTGTATAAACATAGTGAACATAGAGCTCCAGACCAGGTCTAAAAACATAGTGAATGTACGAGCTCCAGACCAGGTGTATAAACATAGTGAACATACGAGCTCCAGACCAGGTCTATAAACATAGTGAACATAGAGCTCCAGACCAGGTCTAAAAACATAGTGAACATACGAGCTCCAGACCAGGTCTAAAAACATAGTGAACATACGAGCTCCAGACCAGGTGTATAAACATAGTGAACATAGAGCTCCAGACCAGGTCTAAAAACATAGTGAACATACAAGCTCCAGACCAGGTCTAAAAACATAGTGAACATACGAGCTCCAGACCAGGTGTATAAACATAGTGAATGTACGAGCTCCAGACCAGGTCTAAAAACATAGTGAATGTACGAGCTCCAGACCAGGTCTAAAAACATAGTGAATGTACAAGCTCCAGACCAGGTCTAAAAACATAGTGAATGTACAAGCTCCAGACCAGGTGTATAAACATAGTGAACATACGAGCTCCAGACCAGGTGTATAAACATAGTGAACATAGAGCTCCAGACCAGGTGTATAAACATAGTGAACGTAGAGCTCCAGACCAGGTGTATAAACATAGTGAACATACGAGCTCCAGACCAGGTCTATAAACATAGTGAACATACGAGCTCCAGACCAGGTCTATAAACATAGTGAACATACGAGCTCCAGACCAGGTCTATAAACATAGTGAACCTACGAGCTCCAGACCAGGTGTATAAACATAGTGAACATACGAGCTCCAGACCAGGTGTATAAACATAGTGAACATACGAGCTCCAGACCAGGTGTATAAACATAGTGAACATACGAGCTCCAGACCAGGTCTATAAACATAGTGAACATACGAGCTCCAGACCAGGTCTATAAACATAGTGAACATACGAGCTCCAGACCAGGTGTATAAACATAGTGAACATACGAGCTCCAGACCAGGTCTATAAACATAGTGAACATAGAGCTCCAGACCAGGTGTATAAACATAGTGAACATAGAGCTCCAGACCAGGTGTATAAACATAGTGAACATACGAGCTCCAGACCAGGTCTATAAACATAGTGAACATACGAGCTCCAGACCAGGTGTATAAACATAGTGAACATACGAGCTCCAGACCAGGTGTATAAACATAGTGAACATACGAGCTCCAGACCAGGTGTATAAACATAGTGAACATACGAGCTCCAGACCAGGTGTATAAACATAGTGAACATACGAGCTCCAGACCAGGTGTATAAACATAGTGAACATAGGAGCTCCAGACCAGGTCTATAAACATAGTGAACGTACGAGCTCCAGACCAGGTCCTGGGGGTTGACGTAAAGGATTCCTGCTCGGGACACGGTGGCTGGAGTAGCAGCTCTGAGATGAGAGATCTCAAACAGCAGACGCATGGAGGAGGACAGACTGATCCTCTCATTACTGGCCAGAGTCAGAACCTGGAGATACACAGAGACATGGAGGACAGACAGACAGACAGACAGACAGACAGACAGACAGACAGACAGACATGGAGGACAGACAGACACACATGGAGGACAGACAGAGTCAATACAGGGAGACCAGGCCTGGAATTTCATCATTTTAGGGGCGTGGCCACTTGGCCTTTGGTGTTGTCCATTTTTTTAGGGCACAAAGCCAAATGCCACGGCAGGAAGGTCCTTAAATAAAACAATATTTTAGTCTATTGAAAGAATTTGTTGAATCTAAGGGTTAGGGATGATAACCTAATCTGCAGTGAAATAGATAAATAATGGGATTTACAATATGATCCATGCTCAGCCCTGCACCAATCAAAGTCACTGGATTGATTGGTTTAAAGATGGGGACTCGGGGGAGTTAAGATTCAGTGGCTACTGTCTACATATTGACAAGAAAGAGAGGTGAAAAGTGGTACAGTCAGCTGGGGCATTAAGGCCACTGTGGCCTCAGGTCATGCCATTGGTTTGAGGGTCATTAAAGCCCCTTGAAACCCCCTTGGACAGACAGACAGACAGACAGACAGACAGACAGACAGACAGACAGACAGACAGACAGACAGACAGACAGACAGACAGACAGACCTTATTGTCGTCCATTACAGTGTTCAGAGATTCGATCCACATGGGGTCGATGTCCCCGTCCAGAACCATCCACTTTGGACCGTCATGAGACAGAGACGCTAGTTCTCTCATGGTGGACGAGAACAGACCTGAGAGAGAGAGAGACATTAACAATAGACCAGAGAGAGAGAGAGATAGAGAGAGAGAGAGACATTAACAATAGACCAGAGAGAGAGAGAGAGAGAGAGAGAGAGAGAGAGACATTAACAATAGACCAGAGAGAGAGAGAGAGAGAGAGAGAGAGAGAGAGAGAGAGAGAGGAGAGAGAGAGACATTACAATAGACCAGAGAGAGAGAGAGAGAGAGAGAGAGAGAGAGAGAGAGAGAGAGAGAGAGAGAGAGAGACAGACAGAAGTACATCCACAGTGTTTCTCCTATGCAGAGGCAGGAGTTAGCGTGCAAAACAGAAGCCAGATTAGAAACACTAAAGATCTTGTTTGAAACACCCAAACCTGTCTATAGACGATGTCACTGGTTTCACAGCACTGTGTATTTTCAGACATTTAAACTCTCGATGCTTGGTAAACTCGACCTTTCACTCTGTACTTGGTCTGCTCTTTTTCCCCCTCTACACCAAACCTCTCTGCCGAAAATAGCCGATCTACAAGCTCACAACTGGTGTTCTCCTGGGAATTAGGGATAGTAGGTTTCAAGAGGTTATGTGAAAACAAAGTTCCTATTACACATAGATGTGTCTCCCCCCTGTAAATGGTAAATGGTGCATTTATATAGCGCTTTTATCCAAGGTGCTTTACATAGATTGTGCATTACATTCACCCATTCACGCACACATTCATACACCGGTGGTGGAGGAAACCATGCAAGGCACCAACCTGCTCACCGGGAGCAACTAGAGGTTCAGAGTCTTGCTCAAGGACTCTTCGACATTATTAACTCAGGGGGAGCCCGGATTCGAACTGGGAAACCTTCGGGAACCCTTCGTGCTCTTATAAACGGTTTCTCTACCCCTGAGCTATGCCGACCCTGTAGTGACTCTGAGGACCCCCTGGGGGTCCCAGACCCCCTGTAGTAACTCTGAGGACCCCCTGACCCCCTGCAGTAACTCTGAGGACCCCCTGGGGTTCCCTGACCTCACCGTCCTTCCACTCCCTGGTTGCAGGATGCAGGAAACCAAACAGCTCATCGGTGGTCACTGCTTTGGGGTTGATGTCGTTCCACACTGGCTTCATCTTCAGGTTAGCATAAGTCCTGTGTAGCGTCTTCAGGATCTGTAGCATAGTTAGCATAGCATAGGTTAGCATATGTCCTATAGAGAGAGTACAGGATCTGTAGCATAGTTAGCATAGGTTATACGCTTCCAATGAATAGAGGGTATGCATGTGACATCACGGTTGCTGGAAGTTATGTGGGAACACGCCTACTGAGTGGCAAAACACTAATTTCTGCCATTGACAGCCCAAACATCCAAACAGAAAAGTCCTAACTGATTGTATTAAACAAAGTTAACTCACAAACATTGCGGCTGTAAAGAAAGCTTTAATTATCCTCTTTCTATCTGCAAAGTTTTTGTTTCATAACAATCCACCATAGGCATGTTATGAGCTACTTTATGTCAAGACATTCTGTGCAGGTTTTTATTTTTCCAAGTGTCAGAGTTTGGAAGCGCTCGTTTTCAACAACACAACATCCTGCATTATGTGCAAATTACAAACAGGTGGTATGCAGGACCGTTGAGTGATTTGCAACGAGCACTTCCAAACTCCAACGCTCCAAGCTGCTCAATGTTTTGCCACTCAGTCTAGATTAGGGGGGCGGGTCCCAGTGGACGTGCATACCCTCTATTGCAGTGGTGGACGAGGCATCCATCTTCTTATATCTGTGGTCTTCCGGATAAACAGTACAGAGTTCTGTTCATAGATGTTACACAGTAAATAGTTCTATTCATAGATGTTACACAGTAAATAGTTCTATTCATAGATGTTACACAGTAAATAGTTCTATTCATAGATGTTACACAGTAAATAGTTCTATTCATAGATGTTACACAGTAAATAGTTCTGTTCATAGATGTTACACAGTAAATAGTTCTGTTCATAGATGTTACACAGTAAATAGTTCTGTTCAAAGATGTTACACAGTAAAACGTTCTATTCATAGATGTTACACAGTAAATAGTTACCTGACTCTTTCCCGTTCCTGGTCCTCCCACTACAAACACTGAATGCCTGACGTTCAGCAGCTCCTCCAACTGAGCAACCTGGAGACAAAACATAAAATAAAACAGAAAAGAATCAAACTCAGTGTGAAGTGAGCAGTGCCTTTTAGAACCTTCTATCCAAGTTCTACCGTACCTTCAGAATAAACTTCTTTTATATACTTCAGCTAAGGATTAACCACACCATTTTAGATTAACCGTATCATTTATTTCAATGATATTGCATTTAGTTTGGCGGTGTAGCTCTGCTGTGATGAAACAGACTATCTGCTCGAGCATGAGACATAATCTGATATCACAAACCCCCCCAGAGCAAAGCATGATATACAGATTACATGCACAAAACATTGAACCTTCAGTTGCCTGATTTTAATTAGTAAACAATACCTATTAACACCAGTAAGACTCCCTAATCGGGAGATAAGCGACCGTAGGTGGCTTATCTCCACAAATAGGGCAAAAATGTGTTTTTCCAAAATCTTCCTGATCCATGTTGATGACATGAGTGTAGACATGCTGTGTAGTGATATTCGTGATTTTAGGGCAAAAACTGTAGGAGCAGTGTCCAAAAATGTGTTTTAAAAATCGGCCTGAAGGTGGCGCTAGAATAGGGCCATGTGAGAAATGAGGGGTGGGGTCTCCGCGTTGCCTTGGCGGACGAATACGTACCGGCCCCGGCTCTCCCGGACGCTCCTAGCCCGAGTTACGGCATTTTATGTGCGCTGCAGTGGCAGGGGGTCCTCCACTGGGGGCGCCACCACTTTTGCATCCGTTCTGGAGCACCAGGAGTCGGTGGTCCCCGGGAATTCCCCGTGAGCAGCCCCGTTGGGGTGGTCATTTGGGTCATTTTTGCACATTTGGTAATTTTTTACATCTGGGGGTCCCCCAGTCCTTGGAGGTTGTAGTTTGGCAGGCAAGGAGTGTGTGTGTAAAATCTGGCATGGATCGGGTCAACGGGTGCGGAGATATAAGCAGGGAAAAAGTGTGACGTGTGACATGTGAGCACATTTGGTCATTTTTTACATCTGGGGGTCCCCCAGGGACCTGGGGGTCCCTGGGGCTCTGGGGGTCCTTGGAGGTTGTAGTTTGGCAGTCAAGGAGTGTGTGTGCAAAATTTGGCATGGATGGGGGCAACGGTTGTGGAGCTATGAGCAGGGCAAAAGTGTGATGGACGGACTGACTCACTCACCCACGGACAGCCGGTGGAGGTTTTGGTAGTAAATGCGACCTACGGTCGCAACCAGTAAGACTCCCTAATCGGGAGATAAGCGACCGTAGGTGGCTTATCTCCACAAATAGGGCAAAAATGTGTTTTTCCAAAATCTTCCTGATCCATGTTGATGACATGAGTGTAGAAATGCTGTGTAGTGATATTCGTGATTTTAGGGCAAAAACTGTAGGAGCAGTGTCCAAAAATGTGTTTTAAAAATCGGCCTGAAGGTGGCGCTAGAATAGGGCCATGTGAGAAATGAGGGGTGGGGTCTCCGCGTTGCCTTATCGGACGAATAGGTACCGGCCCCGGCTCTCCCGGACGCTCCTAGCCCGAGTTACGGCATTTTATGTCCGCTGCAGTGGCAGGGGGTCCTCCACTGGGGGCGCCACCACTTTTGCATCCGTTCTGGAGCACCAGGAGTCGGTGGTCCCCGGGAATTCCCCGTGAGCAGCCCCGTTGGGGTGGTCATTTGGGTCATTTTTGCACATTTGGTAATTTTTTACATCTGGGGGTCCCCCAGGGACCTGGGGGTCCCTGGGGCTCCGGGGGTCCTTGGAGGTTGTAGTTTGGCAGGCAAGGAGTGTGTGTGTAAAATCTGGCATGGATCGGGTCAACGGGTGCGGAGATATAAGCAGGGAAAAAGTGTGACGTGTGACGTGTGAGCACATTTGGTCATTTTTTACATCTGGGGGTCCCCCAGGGACCTGGGGGTCCCTGGGGCCCTGGGGGTCCTTGGAGGTTGTAGTTTGGCAGTCAAGGAGTGTGTGTGCAAAATTTGGCATGGATGGGGGCAACGGTTGTGGAGATATGAGCAGGGCAAAAGTGTGACGGACGGACTGACTCACTCACCCACGGACAGCCGGTGGAGGTTTTGGTAGTAAATGCGACCTACGGTCGCAACCAGTAAGACTCCCTAATCGGGAGATAAGCGACCGTAGGTGGCTTATCTCCACAAATAGGGCAAAAATGTGTTTTTCCAAAATCTTCCTGATCCATGTTGATGACATGAGTGTAGAAATGCTGTGTAGTGATATTCGTGATTTTAGGGCAAAAACTGTAGGAGCAGTGTCCAAAAATGTGTTTTAAAAATCGGCCTGAAGGTGGCGCTAGAATAGGGCCATGTGAGAAATGAGGGGTGGGGTCTCCGCGTTGCCTTATCGGACGAATAGGTACCGGCCCCGGCTCTCCCGGACGCTCCTAGCCCGAGTTACGGCATTTTATGTCCGCTGCAGTGGCAGGGGGTCCTCCACTGGGGGCGCCACCACTTTTGCATCCGTTCTGGAGCACCAGGAGTCGGTGGTCCCCGGGAATTCCCCGTGAGCAGCCCCGTTGGGGTGGTCATTTGGGTCATTTTTGCACATTTGGTAATTTTTTACATCTGGGGGTCCCCCAGGGACCTGGGGGTCCCTGGGGCTCCGGGGGTCCTTGGAGGTTGTAGTTTGGCAGGCAAGGAGTGTGTGTGTAAAATCTGGCATGGATCGGGTCAACGGGTGCGGAGATATAAGCAGGGAAAAAGTGTGACGTGTGACGTGTGAGCACATTTGGTCATTTTTTACATCTGGGGGTCCCCCAGGGACCTGGGGGTCCCTGGGGCCCTGGGGGTCCTTGGAGGTTGTAGTTTGGCAGTCAAGGAGTGTGTGTGCAAAATTTGGCATGGATGGGGGCAACGGTTGTGGAGATATGAGCAGGGCAAAAGTGTAACGGACGGACTGACTCACTCACCCACGGACAGCCGGTGGAGGTTTTGGTAGTAAATGCGACCTACGGTCGCAACCAGTAAGACTCCCTAATCGGGAGATAAGCGACCGTAGGTGGCTTATCTCCACAAATAGGGCAAAAATGTGTTTTTCCAAAATCTTCCTGATCCATGTTGATGACATGAGTGTAGACATGCTGTGTAGTGATATTCGTGATTTTAGGGCAAAAACTGTAGGAGCAGTGTCCAAAAATGTGTTTTAAAAATCGGCCTGAAGGTGGCGCTAGAATAGGGCCATGTGAGAAATGAGGGGTGGGGTCTCCGCGTTGCCTTGGCGGACGAATAGGTACCGGCCCCGGCTCTCCCGGACGCTCCTAGCCCGAGTTACGGCATTTTATGTGCGCTGCAGTGGCAGGGGGTCCTCCACTGGGGGCGCCACCACTTTTGCATCCGTTCTGGAGCACCAGGAGTCGGTGGTCCCCGGGAATTCCCCGTGAGCAGTTTGGCAGGCAAGGAGTGTGTGTGTAAAATCTGGCATGGATCGGGTCAACGGGTGCGGAGATATAAGCAGGGAAAAAGTGTGACGTGTGACGTGTGAGCACATTTGGTCATTTTTTACATCTGGGGGTCCCCCAGGGACCTGGGGGTCCCTGGGGCTCCGGGGGTCCTTGGAGGTTGTAGTTTGGCAGTCAAGGAGTGTGTGTGCAAAATTTGACATGGATGGGGGCAACGGTTGTGGAGATATGAGCAGGGCAAAAGTGTGACGGACTCACTCACTCACTCACAGACAGCCCGTGGAGGTTTCTACAGTAAGTAGCTCCCTACGGTCGCAATAAATACATTTCACAGGGAGGAGGACGGGGAGGTGGAGGGATGTTTTAACCCTTACAGCTGCACAACCAGTAGTAACAGCTAAACACCTCGAATGAAGGAAGCTGCTTAAATAGACTGCTTGAGATGCATTGTGGGTAAGAGGGCGTGTGAGAGTGAGCTTGTAGCCAATGAGAATGAACATGAGGTGACAGACTGCTCTGTGGGAGTGTGAATGAATTAACCAGGGAAGATGGAAACACCACATCCTACCTTCCATATATAAAATAACTTCCGCAGGCTCAAGAAGATTTAACCATTTATTACATAAATGGAATACAGTTAATCTTGGCGTTTGAAGGGCTCCGCGTTCGGAGATGTTCCCTGAATTTTGTGCAAGCTTTTCTGAGCATGCTATGCAAAACCAGGGAACGCAAAGCAATGCTTACCCCCCATAGGGATACAATAGCAGAATAATAGCAATAACCATGATTTGTAACATAGTCAAAATCACAGTATTGAGCTTAAAGCCGGCCGTACTTGCCCGTACTTGTCCGGTCGGCTCAATTAGCCGCTCGTCTTTTATCGTACTAGGTCATTAAAAATGAAATGAATGATAATTTAAAAGAAAAAAAAACGGTTGCGGGTCATTCTCTGTCTCTCTGAGGCTCCGTGTGAGGGGTTAATGTTGAACCGATCATGTGACGTCATCTGCAACTGAGCCAGGAGAAATGCATAGGCGCCATTACGTGTCATTCTATGCTGGCTGCAGCCGTTTGCCCAGCGTGTCTCTGAGTCTTTTTCGATCAGACGAAAGACGAAATCAAGGCTTCACAATGAGTGGATTACATGTGTTTAGATCGCTGTGCGTGGATAGAGGACGTAATGTACTTTTGGGCGCTGTTTTTTATCGCTGTTTCCCCCGTTTGGCTCCACGCAAATGAATGGAGGTACTCAGCCTACTGCACCATGAATGTAAGTCCCCGGCCCCAAATCGTACTGTGTACACGTATCGCTCGCTCGCACCGAGCGCTCCAATACGTGCTGTTATCATTTGGTGCATTGCTTTTTTAAAACATGTTTATAAATAAATAGAAGACTGAGCGGCAGTACCTCTGTTCAGGGTTTTTTAAGGGGCTCCCTGCGGCTATGGAAGGGTTACAACATTGACATGAAACTTAGTCAAAAATCACAGAATTGAGCTTAACCACATTGACATGAAACTTAGTCAAGATCACAGTACCTGAGCTTAACCACATTGACATGAAACTTAGTCAAGATCACAGTACCTGAGCTTAACCACATTGACATGAAACTTAGTCAAGATCACAGTACCTGAGCTTAACCACATTGACATGTAACTTAATCAGACAATCACAAGTATTTGAGCTTAGCCAGACTGATGGTGCAAATAGATGGGGGCTGGGGTGGAGGAGGCAGCAAGCAGCAAATGATTCTGAAGCTCCGGAACCAAGCATAGGTAGAGAAGCAAGCCGTATTTAAAGGAGACTTCCCTACTGATTGAGAGCTTTGATTGGAGTATGGCAGTCATGTGACATAATGACCAGCAGATATGTTAATGAGGTATGAGAACATCTGACTACAGCTGAGCAGCAACTTGACTCCCATGTCCTGCATAAACTAACGCTGACGCTTCATTTGTACCTTCAGAATAAACTCCTTCCGTACCTTCAGAATAAAGTTCTCCTCGGGCTGCAGGTGCAGCTCGCTCACAGACGTGCGCACGGCGTTCTCCATGTCGGGGTCTCTCTTCCTGGGGACGTCCAGCTGAGGGAACAAGTCACTGATGAGACCCAGGAAGATGGGGACGTCACTGGTCACGATCTTAGGGAGGTTGAAGTCCCTCAGAGCACGCATCAACACCTGGAACAATAAAATACACACTGATAGACCAGGGGTTTTCAAAGTGGGTGACGGGGCACCCTGGGGTGACGGGGCACCCTGGGGTGCCGCGACGGCAGTCCAGGGGCGCCGCGAGATCATTTGATCATATTTGGAATTTATTACACTTGAAAGAATATTTAGTATCATTTTAAACTTGAAGTACAAAGTTATTTTCAGTCAGTTCTAACCAAAATGGCTATTATCTCAACGTTTTCCTCGCAACATAATCACTAAAATATCGTCACTGTCGGGCAGAAACCTTGTATCTCCAAGTTTCAAATGTGTACATCTTTTGGTAAAGCAAAGCCCTGCTTCATCGTACAAGACTGTCGCACAAAACTAGTGAAAACAGCCGATCTACAAGCACACAATAGATCTCGGATTAAAAAAAAATATGCATGGGGTGCCCTGAGACAAAAAAGTTTGGGAAGCCCTGTGATAGACTATCATCAGCACCTGGAACAATAGAGTGTACATAACTTTTGTCAAACGTACAGAAACTACACTCACACAAAGCCTTGTGAATGACATTTACTTCCTGGAATGTATCTCATAAACTAGTAAGACACCCAAGGGTGGAATGCGACCTCAAGGTGACATGCAACCTCGCCCTAAAGGGCGAGGTTGCACCAATTCTTGACAATCTGGCCAACCACAGCGTTTCTCTGACGATTCTAGTTGTCCAAATGCCCAACATTGAGCTTGACAACGAAACGTTCTTAACACAGCAGCCCCCATATTTACTTTAGAAAATATGTTAAATTCTAAGTACGTTTGGAGTACCGGTTTGATACAAGAGCGAATAAGCACTACACTTCTGGAATCATGTGCGTCGACTTAAAGTTGGATCCAGGCCTAATAACTTTATCTGGCCACCCCGTTGCCACCTCCTTGTTACATTTTCTTTTCTCCAGGTGGATGGACATTCTTTCATGGACATCCTTTCATAGGAAAGTCCAGCCGCCCGTATCAGATCAGAGGAGGATACCGCACATTGTACCTCATCCACCCTTTCTTCTCTCTCCTTTTGGTATCTTTATCCTCCTCCTTTTTTTCTTTTTTATTCTTCTCTTTTTTTGTCTTTCTTAATCTTGTGTATCCTTCTCTTTATTTTTTTTGTCTTTCTTAGTCTTGTGTAGCCACCCCGTACAGGAAGAGATGGGGACTTGAGGTCGCAAGTCAGGACTTGAACCTGTGACGCTGCAAAAGCTGGATTATCAACCTAGATCTTTGGAACACTACCCTGTGTTCCAGAGCAGCAGTTGATTTTCAGTACTGTGTGGTTCATTTGTTTCTCATTTTGGTATGTTGTCACCTTGACTTTGATTATGAAGACATGACTTGTTGAGATTACTTTATTCAATATGTCTTCAAATGCAATTTTGTCATTCTCTTTGAAATTTTTCAGTGATTCCTGAGTCATGTTGTGACCCAGCAGTACCTCAGCTGTTTCGTGGAAGCATGTCACCCATTGAACATCTCCAGATTCTTCAATTTTTACCTTCAGCCGAAGTCTGTATTTAACCTGAGTCATGTTGTGACCCAGCAGTACCTCAGCTGTTTCGTGGAAGCATGTCACCCATTGAACATCTCCAGATTCTTCAATTTTTACCTTCAGCCGAAGTCTGTATTTAACGTTTGGAGAGGTCTTTTCGCATTTGGGACAATAGTAGGATCCCTTTTCCAGGTCTCTAAGTTTCCTGTTGCATATGTCAGTGGTACACGCTTCATATATGTCCTGTTCAATGTCAACATACCTTCTCCAAAAACATCAATATTGAACTCCATATGTATATGGATTAGGGTTGTTCGATTAATCGATTTTTAATCGTAACCCGGTTTTTTTCCTTTGGAAGATTTAAAAAAATGGAAATCGTAAAATCGATTTTCACTTTAATTAGGGAAATTCTTACTCATTGGAGCCTTGCACGCGCAAAAAGTACACAGCCCCGTCCTCCTAAAGCAGGACGACAAGGTCCGACACCAAATTAATACTACTTTCTATCTGATGTGTAATTTCTTTGATGCGCGTTTAGCGCACGTCAGACTGAGCAGAGTTCACCACCGCACGGCGCTCACTCGCGATGGTTCAAGCAGCAAACAGAACAAAACGCTGCTGAGCTGGTAAACTTACTTACTTGTTGTAGTTTGAAAGAAGCTCATTAATTCTGTGTTACCCACCTACTGACTGTAGTTTACTCCTACTGTCCCTGTCACTGTGTTAATTTTGCGTCGGGAAGCGAAGCGCTTCGCCTCCGTTTACAATCAGTCAACATCTCCGTGCATGAGTGGTGCAGGACAGGGGCGTAGCCAGGAATTACATTTTGGTAGGCGAAATGCCTACCAAAATGCCTCACCAGCCTCCAAGAGCTGGCTTGTTTTGGCTGTTTTGTCACTCACTATTGATAATGAAACACTAAGGACGCTAAGTTGTATGTGATTGTTGCACAACTAAAGTTATTATTATTAATACCCTTATTGTTTTATTGCATTTTGCTATTTGGCTATATAAAAAAAATCAAAAAATGAAACAATAATGAAAAAAAAAAATCATTTCCTTGCATTTTTTAAATGAAAACAAAATAGTTGAAACAATGTATTATTCTTTTAACAAAAAATCGAAATCGAAATCGAAAATCGGGATTTCAGAGAAAATAATCGAGATTTTATTTTTTGGCCATATCGAACAACCCTAATATGGATACATTTATGGCATTTTTATTTTATTTGATCCTTTATTAATAAAAATACATGTATGTATCCATATACATATGGAGTTCAATATTGATGTTTTTGGAGAAGGTATGTTGTAAATGTATGCTACTTAGTAAGGGGCCTCGGGTTAGATACTCTTTGTATGGCCTCTGGAGGTCCTTGGCGTCGGTTAGTAGTATGCCCAGCACATAAGATGTGGGACGTCACAAAGCCTGCGGCCATGTAGCATTTTCCATCAGGCCAGTTGGTTTTCACGCTCCAGTGCGGCGTTCATGCGCTGCAAGTCCTTGTCCACAGCCCTACGGTCCTGGTGGCCCATGGTATTGTTGATATTCTGGAAACGCTGCCATTGACTTGCACCAATTTTGTGAGGATATCAACCCTAGGAGACACGGGGAGAACACGCCAACCCAACCTAGGGTGTGAGCGATAGGGCCCTGACTATGTTATGTCAAAACATGCCCATATGTGGACATTACCAAATATGGGCATTTCCAGATATGTCCTTAATATTGATAACATTGGGACAGGGATCTCCATATATGGGCATAAAACGTATGTTAATTAGTAAAGCCAAGCTTGGGTTTGATGCCTTGGGATTTCTATATTTGGACATAAGTGTATACCCAATAGGTCATCATCTGGAAAGGTAGGGTGTAAATCAGAGTAAAGCAGGCTTTTGAGCTAGTTAGGGCCAGAGATTGATGACATCAGAAATCCCCATATATGGGCATAAAGGGATTTTGCTTTTGGGAATGCCCATCTATGGCATTTTAATTTTATTTTATCCTTTATTAATAAAAATACATGTATGTATCCATATACATATGGAGTTCAATATTGATGTTTTTGGAGAAGGTATGTTGTAAATGTATGCTACTTAGTAAGGGTTGGCGATAGGGCCTTTCTGTGTGGAGTTTGCCTAAACATGGAGATGTGGTACAGAAGGACTCATATATGGGCATAAAAAGTATGTCATGTGACATCACTTCCTGTACAGACAGTCAGACAGACAGCCATTGACTCCGACCTAACAATAGCTACTGTCTATGACGGTAGTTCCATATGACATATTGGACTAGACTATCTCCATATATAGTGTTATCCACATCTCCATGTTTAGACAGCCAATGACTCCGGCCTAACAATGGCTACTTTCTATGACGGTAGTCCCATATGACATGATGGACTGGACTATCTCCATATATAGTGTTATCCACATTTCGTGTAGCCGCCCTGTATAGACAGGATCAATTTTCAGAAAATCAGAACCCCGAAGGCATTTTGCGAATATTTATTATATACAACTGTTCTAGGGGTATTAAGGGATGCTGAATCCAAGTTTGCTGTATATAATGCTCAAAAATGTTCCTAAATGGCTCAAAATCGAGAAATCCAACATGGCCGCCACTGCAAGGCTGAAATCTATTTAAGTGCAAATCTTTTTGACTAAACAAGGTAGAAACTTGAACTAAATGTGTTTTTCTAGGTTAGCCTACATGGGGAATTTGAAATTCTATCCTGATTTTAGCTCAGATATGAATAATTGGCTTGAAACTCATACATGTATAGCAGAAAACGTATTGATGCATAATTCGTCAAACAGAAACAAAAGCAGGATGAACCATGGTTTTATTCATCAAAACTCCTTTGATTTAGATTTTTCTATCAAGTCATATATGCAAATTATATACGTATAGTCCTTAACAGTTTGGCTGCTCTTGGTAGCCAAACACGTTCACAGACGAGATAAGGTTTCCATGGTAACCCGCATCTCAGACGCTTGCTACGGGTGCTGGTGAAAGAAAAAACTGCATACGTCATGACGCAACGCAGCCAGAAGCAACCGAGAGCGGCTATACTGAAACATAAAAACGGCTTCATCTCGAAATAAGGTGCAAATAACGCCGAGGAGGCAGAGATCAGCTTGTCTTCACGGCGACACTATGGCGTGATGGTCGGCCCCGGTTAGGATTTTAGTTTTCGCGACCGTTTGTAAACAAACAGATCTCCTTCCTGGATCGTCAGTGTACACCCACGTGCACACGCACGGAGCTTCCGGGGCTCTTCAAAATAAAGCGCAAGTGAATGGTGGCGTCCTGAGTGTTAATATGAAGGTAGGCTACATTCATTTAGCCTATTTGCAGTCATCCATATTTCGGGCAGATGTCATAGGTATCTTGCAGCTGCATGCACCCAATTCCACTTTTACTGAATAGAATAGAATGGATTACCATATCAATAAAGGTAAATGTACATGGGAATACTTCTTACTGTAATCCTTACTGTGGCAGCTTATTCAGTTTTCCTCAGTGTTCCGGCAAGTGTTGAGTTTTTTGCAGTTGCATGCATCCATACATGACTCTTTCTGGATAGAATAGAAGAGAAGGGGATACAACGTTTATAGCCAGCACAAGTACATCAGGGTAGGGTTCATCAAGCTGTCAACATCTAAGAGTCTAGAGTATGCAGTCTAGTAGGCTAGTATTCTCTAAAATTACAAATCCCATTAGTACAATCTATTATACATACATACCTGCAGCTGCAGTGTTGGCTGAGGCACTCCTTTGTAGTGTACACCCACATGAAGTGAACTCCCTGCAGGCTTTGGGCATAGGTGGCAGAGAGAGTAGCCGTGGCACTAACTGGCCTTCCTTGATCATCCCTCCCATTTCCTCCACTGGAGGAAGATTGGGGTGTGGCAGGTGAGCTTGATTCCATATAGTTGCTTGATAGTGTGCATGCATGATATGGAACCTCACAGCATCTGTGGTTGGTGGCAGAGTCTCTTGGGGACGACCTTTGCAGAATAACTTTACTCGTGCTTTGTTGCATGAATCAATGTCAGGCACACCATAGATCTTACAAATGAATGTTTCTGATGATGTCACAATATCTTCTGTGAAAGTGCCCTTCCCAAGGCCAGCAAGATCAGTACGATGTTGTTCGAACACCTGCCACCTTGTCTTCTTTCCGTGGCCGCTGAACTGAGACACACTGTCACAGCCAGTAAGGGCATGGAAGGCAAGGAGTGTGTCCAGTTGATCCTCAGACAGTATCCTGTGAATTTCATGCACTGGGAAAAACTTTGGGTCCTTTGATGTCCCAGTTTTCATGTAGACATAGGTACATCTGATCTGATCTTGAAGTCTCATCCCTGAGTGCTGACCACAAGGAAGCTGATGCACGACTGATACACGATACAAGCTGATACACGACTGATCCTTCACTGTATCCATGCACCGATGGAAACAGTAGTCGTGTCAGCACGTGACACAGACGTGCTTCTACTACTGCTTGCTCACTTTGACAAAATCAGATGTACCTATGTCTACATGAAAGCTGGGACATCAAAGGACCCAAAGTTTTTCCCAGTGCATGAAATTCACAGGATACTGTCTGAGGATCAACTGGACACTCCTTGCCTTCCATGCCCTTACTGGATGTGACAGTGTGTCTCAGTTCAGCGGCCACGGAAAGAAGACAACCTGGCAGGTGTTCGAACAACATCACACTGATCTTGCTGGCCTTGGGAAGGGCCCTTTCACAGAAGATATCGTGACATCATCAGAAAGATTCATTTGTAAGATCTATGGTGTGCCTGATGTTGATTCATGCAACAAAGCACGAGTGAAGTTACTCTGCAAAGGTCGTCCCCAAGAGACTCTGCCACCAACCACAGATGCTGTGAGGTTCCATATCATGCGTGCACACCATCAAGCAGCGATATGGAATCAAGCTCACCTGCCACACCCCGATCTTCCTCCAGTGGAGGAAATGGGATGGATAATCATGGAAGGCCAGTTAGCCACGGCTACTCTCTCTGCCACCTATGCCCAAAGCCTGCAGGGAGTTCACTTCATGTGGGTGTACAAAGGAGTGCCTCATCAAACGCTGCAGCTGCAGGTATGTATGTATAATAGATTGTATTAATGGGATTTGGTAATTTCAGAGAATATCAGCCTACTAGACTGCATACTCTAGACTCTTAGATGTTGACAGATTGATGAACCCTACCCTGATGTACTTGTGCTGGGTATAAACGTTGTATCCCCTTCTCTTCTATTCTATCCAAAAAGAGTCATATGGCATGTACAGAATGGAAGCATGCAACTGCAAAAAACTCAACATTTGCCGGAACACTGAGGAAGACTGTGAATAAGCTGCCACAGTAAGGATTACAGTAAGAAGTATTCCCATGTACATTTACTTTTATTGATATGGTAAAATACTATTATATTATATTATATTATATTATATTATATTATATTATATTATAATCCATTCTATTCTATTCAGGAAAAGTGGAATTGGATGCATGCAGCTGCAAGATACCTATGACATCTGCTCGAAATATTGATGACTATATATAATTTGCATTGTTCATAGATGCCCCCCGAGCGCCCAGATGGAAGGATTATATATCCAAAGTGGCCTGGGAATGCCTCGGTATACTCCCAGAGGGAGTGGAGGAGGTTGCTCAGGATAAAGAAATCTGGAAATCTCAGTTGGAACTGTTACCCCCGCGACCCGATTCCGGATAAGCGGTTGAAGATGGATGGATGGATGGATGGATGGATGGATGGATGGATGGATGGATGATAGCAAAATCTAAATCAAAAGAGTTTTGATGAATAAAACCATGGTTCATCCTGCTTTTGTTTCTGTTTGACGAATTATGCATCAATAACGAACCTTTTCTGCTATACATGTATGAGTTTCAAGCCATTTATTCACGTCTGATCTAAAATCAGGATATAATTTCAAATTCCCCAGGTAGGCTAACCTAGAAAAACACATTTAGTTCAAGTTTCTACCTTGTTTAGTCAAAAAGATTTGCACTTAAATAGATTTCAGCCTTGCAGTGGCGGCCATGTTGGATTTCTCAGTTTTGAGCCATTTAGGAACATTTTTGAGCATTATATACAGCAAATTTGGATTCAGCATCCGTTAATACCCCTAGAACAGTTGTATATAATAAATATTCGCAAAATGCCTTCGGGACTTTATACAAGCACATTTTCAGAAATTCTGCCTTAACTAGTACAGGAGGTGATGTCACAACTCGCTGACATCACACTGACATCACAGAGGATACGGACGGTCACGAGGATACGGAAGGAAGGAAGGACACTCAAGCGACACGGTTCTTCAGAGTATATGCGACCTTCGGTCGCAATAATGGCACCGCAGTGCGCTCAGTTTAGTTACCCAGGCCAGGATATGGACTGACACGTAATGATTTTCATCTCTGCGGACGCTCGTATATTCATGTAAAAACATCTCCCGTAATGCTGCTCTCAAATCTCCACCACACGTAAACATCAATGATGTCCAATTCACTTCCTGGCTGTTCTCTGTGGACCTGACCTAGATTATGCATTTCTACGCTCTGAACAACGGAAAGAGGGGAGGGCCATTTCACATCCATTCTTTGCATAAGGCTGCCCTCTGCCGCCAGCTTGGCTAAAGTACACATATAATAGATTTTTTTTTTTTTTTTTTTTAATAATTAATAGATCTTTTTCTATAACATCGCAAAGGTAAGCTGCTTTTTGCTGGCACCAGCCCCAATAAATAAATAATAAATCTGGCAGTAGAACTGTTAAGGGTTAAAGTGATGACCTGTTGTTTTTACTGTACACAGAATGAGCGTTCGTATTGGCAGCGAGCTAGGGTCAAAATTGGGGTGAACGGGAACGTCCGAAGCAGTAAAAGAGTTAAGGGTTAAGGGTCAGAGTTCATACCTGCTCCTCAGGGCGGCTCTTGTCTTCTCTCTTCAGAGATCCAGCAACGACCAGAACCGACTTGATGGCTCGGAGACCCCAGTCATAGTGGTCCTGGAATGATGACGTCATCACTGTGAGACTTTAAAGTTGTACCATGTAACTTGTTTTATAAAACAAATCTTAAAATTGTCCTAACTCTTAAATCGCTAAAGTTTTAGAACACCCACTCCGTTATTTTCAGCTTCTGAAGCCTTCTCTTTATATGTTTTCTATGATCCTGACCGGGGTCCGGTTTTCGCGCAAAAATTACGTCATCATACACTACCGGCCAATCACAGCGAGGGTTATACACTGCCGCCTAATCACAGTGCATCTTGAAGTGGGGTCGCTAGCTATCACAATAGGGCGGCCATATTTGTAGGCGCCCGTGTGTCTCTATCTATACTCGTGTGAAACACTCCGTTTCTCCGGAATGCCTGAACGCACAGGAACCAGGGACCCCTCCAAAGATAGATCTCGGCGAGGTGGAGGCAGACGCGGGGGTGACGCGGGGGTGTGAGGCCCGGTCCGCGGCGAAAAACGGCCGAAAGACGCGGACGCTACTGACCACTAGTTGAGCAACTTACACAGTATAGCTTTAAGGTCTATAAGGTCTATCTATATAGGGTTTAAGGTTAGGTCTATAGCCAGGGTCTTCAACAGGGGGTCCGGGACCCCTAGGGGGTCCTCAGAGTTACTACAGGGGGTCCTCCAAATCTTTGTGTGGTAGAAACTTTTTTTCTCCTTTTTTTATATGAACGATTTTAACCCTACAGTCCATATTCTGAGAACTTTAGCCAAAAAATAGCAGATCTACAAGCTCACAACGCCTCACAGATCGGCTATTTTCGGCAAAGAGGTTCATTGTAGAGGGGGAAAAGATCTGACTAAGTACAGAGTGAAAGGTCAAGTTTTTTTAAGTATTGACGGTTCAAGTGGTTAAATATCTGAAAACACAAATTGACATGAATCCAAAATACACTGATGATTGTGCTGTCAAACAATGAAACTATATGGAATCTATGAACAGGTTGTGGGGGTCCCTGCTTCATCTCTCTCTCAACTAAGGGGTCCTTGGACTGAAAACGTTGAAGACCCCTGATCTACAAGGTTTAAGGGTACACTACCTGTTTAGACAGCAGTTCTTTACACAGCGTGTAGAGGTTAGGGTCTATACTCTATAGGGTCTATAGGTCTATAGGGTTTAAAGGTACAGTACCTGTTTAGACAGCAGTTCTTTACACAGCGTGTAGAGGTTAGGGTCTATACTCTATAGGGTCTATAGGTCTATAGGGTTTAAAGGTACAGTACCTGTTTAGACAGCAGTTCTTTACACAGCGTGTAGAGGTTAGGGTCTATAGGGTCTATAGGTCTATAGGGTCTATGTTAGGGTTTAAAGGTACAGTACCTGTTTAGACAGCAGTTCTTTACACAGCGTGTAGAGGCTGATAAACTTGCGCGCCAGCAGTCGGGCGTCTATGAAACCTTCTGCCACCAGCATGATCTCACAGATCAGCTCGAAGTCTGGAATCACCATGGCACAGGGTCTGTTGGCATAGCAACATACATATCACCATGGCACAGGGTCTGTTGGCATAGCAACATACATATCACCATGGCACAGGGTCTGTTGGCATAGCAACATACATAAACACATCACCATGGCACAGGGTCTGTTGGCATAGCAACATACATAAACACATCACCATGGCACAGGGTCTGTTGGCATAGCAACGTAAACACATCACCATGGCACAGGGTCTGTTGGCATAGCAACATAAATATCACCATGGCACAGGGTCTGTTGGCATAGCAACATAAATACATCACCATGGCACAGGGTCTGTTGGCATAGCAACATACATAAACACATCACCATGGCACAGGGTCTGTTGGCATAGCAACATACACATCACCATGGCACAGGGTCTGATGGCATAGCAACATAAATATCACCATGGCACAGGGTCTGTTGGCATAGCAACATAAATACATCACCATGGCACAGGGTCTGTTGGCATAGCAACATAATCGGGAGATAAGCGACCGTCAGGTCGCATAAACAAACTTTAGAAGGAAATGGTAGCCAATCAGGAGGGAATATGGGAAATGGGACAGATCCATGTTGATGACATGACTGTAGAGATACTGTGTACCGCTTTGCCTGATTTTAGGGCAAAATCTATAGGAGCAGTGTCCAAAAATGTATTTAACAAAAATCAGCCTCATGGTGGCGCCAGAAGAGGGCCATGTTGAGAAATGGGTGGTTTGGCAGCCAAGGAGTGTGTGTGCAAAGTGTGGCATGGATAGGGCCAACGGTGGCGGAGATATGAGTAGGGCAAAAGTGACGTGTGACTGACTGACTGATCGACTGATCGACTGACTGACTGACTGACTGACTGACTGACTGACTGACAGCCGGTGGAGGTTTTGATACTATCAGTAGACTCCCTAATCGGGAGATAAGCGACCGTCAGGTCGCAGCGTGATTTTAGGGCAAAATGTGTGGGAGCAGTGTCCAAAAAATGTGTTTTAAAAAATATATGGGACAGATCCATGTTGATGACATGAGTGTAGACATACTGTGTACCGATTTGCGTAATTTTAGGGCAAAATCTGTAGGGGCAGTGTCCAAAAATGTGTTTGAAAAAGTCGGCCTGATGGTGGCGCTATGTGGGACAGATCAATGTTGATGGCATGAGTGTAGACATACTGTGTACCGATTTGTGTGATTTTAGGGCAAAATCTGTAGGAGCAGTGTCCAAAAATGTGTTTGAAAAAATGGGCCTGATGGTGGCGCTATATGGGACAGATCCATGTTGATGACATGAGTGTAGACATACTGTGTACCGATTTGCGTGATTTTAGGGCAAAATCTGTAGGAGCAGTGTCCAAAAATGTGTTTGAAAAAATGATGGTGGCGCTATATGGGACAGATTCTCGCTCTCTTGGCGCCGCCGAGGCGGGTGCGTGGGTCCGGCCCCGGCTCTCCCGGTCGCTCCTAGCCCGAGTTACGGCATTTTATGTCCGCTGTAGTGGCGGGGGTCCTCCACTAGAGCTGTCAGTTTGCCTCTAAAATCCCATTCGAATTTCATTCATTCATTTTTATAATGTTTCGAAAATAGTCGAATAGTTTATATATATAAAATGTATAGTTTTTTTTTTTTTTTTTTTTTTTTTACATTTTTTATATTTAGTTTTTTTTTAATGTATAGTTGTAAAATAATAAGCACATTGTTTGCGCAAATTCAGATGCTATAACAGGCTGGGGGAAAAAGCTAAGCTACAAGCCCTAACTACATTGCATCATCGACGGGCTGTGGGCTTGTAGATCGGCTGGAGGCGTGGCTAGCAGCTAAATTGCTTGTTTAGACAGCATGCTGCGTGTCTCCGACTCTCCGTAACAGACGAGCAGTGCGGAGAGAGAGAGGACTGGAGCAGAGGCTACAGAGCAGAGCGTAAAAGCCAGCTCCTCTACGTTACTGACAGACTACTATTACATTAGTCTTTGGCTGTCCGCTGTTGTCATAAGTTTCTTAAATGTTACTTTCAACTGAAGCTTGGAAACAGCAAGAGAAATAGCCAAGTAGCTAACCAGCTAATACAATGAAGAAAGGAGACAAGAGGGGCAGAGGAGAGCTCCGGACCAGTGGCGTCACGTCAGTTCAGAACAAGCTAAGTTATGGCGACATGACTGGTGTCAAGACACCAGTCATGTTGCCATACCTTAGCAACAGGCACGGTGAAAAGTACATTTTTATTATTTCCCCCTGTAGCCAATAAGGTATGGCAGCTGCATACCCCTGCCATACCCAATTGACGCCCCTGCTCCGGACTGCAGCGATGCAAACTGGTGTCGGGTGTCACACACACAAAGTGCTGTGGCATAACTTTCTCTGCCATGTACACACGTAATTGTTGATCATTTGTGACTTGATGAAAGCATTTATTTTCGCAATGGGAGGTCAGGAAAAACGTTTTTTGTTTACTTTTTTTTAATATAAACTTTTTTTTTTTTTTTTGCATTTCGAATAGTAATGGATCAATCACGGAGGCCGCGCCCCCACCTCTCCGCCTAGACCTCCGACCAGAATCACAGCCGCACCATTCACTTGAATGGACAAACAGCGGATTTTACACATTAAATATTAATTCCGTTTTGGACCCAGAGCTTCGAAATCTCGTCCAATCCGTCAACACGGCCTGGATATGCATTGGAAAAAATATGTAGACCTTTAAACTTTTAAAACAATACGACAAAGGAATATATAAGGACGCAACAGCAGAATGAGGAAATCGCCTGTCTGCTGGACCTACAGAGCCGTTTTCACTTTTCACTGATTTGTTTAGAGGCTATTACTCTCCATTACACAAACAACCAACCAGAATAAACTGCGTCAAATGTAGGCTACATGTTTCTTATCATGCCGATTGCTTTTAAATCTATTAACATTTGATATCTCTGGCGTGAAATGTTCGCGATTCCTTTTAGCTGCCGAGCCGCAGAGGAAGAGGCAAGGGTGTCGCACCAAATTCTGGGCCCTGGGTACAAGGATTCGCTGTGGGCCCACATGAATGTTCTTCATCGTGGCCCGTGGGATTTCAAAAATAGCAAATCTACAAGCTCGCAGCGCGGCACTCGGTGCCACGCTATGAGCTTGTATATCTGCTATTTTTCAATCGATAAAGTCTCAAATAATTAAGGCCCTTCCACCGTGGGCCCTGGTAAGTCAGTCCCACTTTTCCCCCCCTTGTGACGCCCCTACCCACAGCCTGCAGTCGAAAGCAGAGTTGAAATACAACACTTCGCGTCGCTACCCCTGTTCATTCAGACATTCACAGACGTACATTACATATCAGTTGCTATTTAATATAACAATTAAGGTGTTTGTAGTCCTGGGTTATTGTCGTTTAGGCCAATACAGTCCATTCATATTTAAATTGGTTTGAAACGGCTTTCTGTGGTCCAGCAACCATGGACATGTTCCTTATTCCTCTGCTGCGACCTTATATATTCCTATGTCGTATTGTTTTAAAAGTTTAAAGGTCTAAATATTTTTTCCAATGCAGATCCAGGCCTTGTTGATGGATTGGAAGAGATTTCGAAGCTCTGGGTCCAAAACGGAATTAATATTTAATGTGTAAAAATCCGCTGGATGTCCATTCAAGTGAATGGTTCCTTTAGAGGCGGCTGTGATTCTGGTCGGAGGTCTAGGCGGAGGGGGGCGGAGTTGCGATTGGCTCATTGAAGTATTCGACTTTCATCCATTTCTTTAATATTCGAATTATAGTCGAAAAACGAATTTCATTCTGACAGGCCTATCCTCCACTGGGGGCGCGACCACTTTTGCCTCCATTCTGGAGCACCAGGAGTCGGTGGTCCCTGGGAATTCCCTGAGAACAGCCCCGTTGGGGTGGTCATTGGTCATTTTAGCACTTTTTGGCGGCGGTGACAGGGGGTCCCTGGGGGTCCCTGGAGCTCCGGGGGTCCCGGGAGGGGTGGAGGTTGTGGATTGGCAGGCAAGGAGTGTGTGTGCAAAGTTTGGCATGGATTGGGGCAACGGTGGCGGAGATATGAGTTGGGGAAAAGTGTGACGTGACGGACAGACTGACAGACTGACAGAGAGCCTGTCGAGGTTTTGGTAGTAACTGCGACCTGACGGTCGCAACAATACTATCATGGCACAGGGTCTGTTGTTGGCATAGCAACGATGGCCAAAATGCAAAACCTCCCATCTGCAAATGTTATGATTTTTGGATTTCACTTGAAATGAGGACAACAGGCTGTGCTGCACCTGGTCAGTCTGTCTGCAACATCCTTCTGACCCTCATTTAGTAACCAGTAACACTCCCTAATCGGGAGATAAGCGACCGTAGGTCACTGATTTTAGGGCAAAAATTGTAGGAGCAGTGTCCAAAAATGTGTTTTGCAAGAATCGGCCTCATGGTGGCGCTAGAAGAGGGCCATGTGAGAAATGAGGGGTGGGGTCTCCGCGCCGGCAAGGCGGACGAATAGGTACCGGCCCCGGCTGTCCCGGTCGCTCCTAGCCGGAGTTACGGCATTTTATGTGAGCTGCAGTGTAGGGGGTCCTCCACTGGGGGCGCCACCACTTTTGCATCCGTTCTGGAGCACCAGGAGTGGGTGGTCCCCGGGAATTCCCCGTGAGCAGCCCCGTTGGGGTGGTCATTTGGTCAGTTTAGCACATTTGGTCATTTTTTACATCTGGGGGTCCCCCAGGGACCTGG